>NC_143395.1:52912756-53213147 GCF_052110815.1 Crocodylus siamensis
GCAGCAGACTTCCCGGGCTAAGGGGTCGCGGCGGGAGATTGCCCCCTCAGTGCCCCGCAGGATGGAGTCTCCCACAACAAACACCTTTCGCTTT
Organism: Crocodylus siamensis; assembly: GCF_052110815.1. NCBI lineage: Eukaryota > Metazoa > Chordata > Crocodylia > Crocodylidae > Crocodylus > Crocodylus siamensis. The sequence continues at coordinate 52,912,851 of NC_143395.1, forward strand.
GTCTTGGGGAGAGCGGGGGCAGTAGCTGTGGTTGAGCCTGGGTTGCCTGCGGGAGCTGGCAACTGAGCAGGCTCTGCTGGGGCTGAAAGAGGTGCGAACCTGTTGCTAAACTCCGGCGAGGGAGGGGCCTTGGTGAGGCGGGCCATAGGGCCCTTGACCACCTTGGTCCATGCCCCTGACTGGGCAGAGCGGGAGGTCCCAGAGTCCTCCTTAGTCCTGGAGGGAGACGGTGCTCTACCCCGCGGCTCCTGGGGGAGAAGGGCCTGGCAGTAGGAGTCTATCTCCTGCTCGCAGTCCCTGATGGCACGCAGTCTCTGGACTGTGGCCTGGAGCTCCTCCAGCTGGCGCGCCAGAGACCCCAGTAGGGAGCAGACCCCGCAAGGGGAAGTGGCCATGCTCCCGGGCCCCAGAGCCTGAAAAAGGGACAGGCAGCCCCTGCAGCCAAGAGCCAGGGGCTTCGTCTGTGTAGAGCCCGTAACCATGGGCTCCATCTGGGTGGCCGTCTCTGAGGTGCCCAATGCAGGGGCCGCAGAGCCCGAGGGGACCCTCGGGATGCGGCGCATGCCCATCTGTGTCATGCTTCTGGTAGGCTACAGCTGGGGCTGACTACTCTGGGGTGGTCGCAGGCAGGGTCTCATGCCCTTCCACACCCTCCCCTGCGTGAACTTCGTGCTAACTCAAGCACCTGTTTACACAGCCTGTTCGCGTGGCTCCCTGGGGGAGCTGGGCCAAGTAGGGGCCTGGGCAAGTGCTTGACCAGGGAGTGAGGAGTTAACCCCTTCCTACCACGAGCCCGCTTACCTCTGGCTGTACTGGGGGTCAGCAGGGGGCTCTGCGGCTGCTGAGGGGGTGTCTGGGGGGCTTCGGGGGAGCAGGAGCCCAGCGGGCTTCACCCACGTGTCTCTCCCCGCTCCGGAGCCGAACTGAGCTTTTTTTTTTTTTCCCCTGTTTGTCGGGCTCTTTTAAACTGCGCACATGCATAGTGGGCCTGCCGTCGGGGAACGCTGGTTTCTCAGGCCAGGGGGGCCCTGCCCAGGATTTGGAGGCCTTGCCCTACAGGAGGGGGACTGGTGAGTACCCCACTCCTTCTCTTCTCTCCCCCTGGGGTTCTGGGCCAAGTAGGGGCCTGGGCGGGGGCTTGACCCGGCCGGGCTCCATGCAGCCCCCTCGTCCCAGGGAGCGAGGAGTTAACCCCTTCCCACCACGAGCCCACTTACCTCCGGCTGTGCTGGGGATCAGCAGGGGGCTCTGCGGCTGCTGAGGGGGTGTCTGTGGGGCTTCAGGGAAGCAGGGGTGCAGCGGGCTTCACCCGTGCATCTCTCACTGCTCCGGAGCCTAACAGAGGCCTCACTCAGAATAATTTTATTGTCTTGCCTATTACTACAGACAGGTGCTTATTACTACTACTGCTACTACTACTACTACTGCTACAGATAAAGTCCTTGAACTGCTATTGCCTCTAAAAGTCCACCAGGAAAATAAAATACCCAAGTATAGGACCCAAAGAATTAACTGCACTAAAAATGCTGACATTAAAATCTTGAAAATCTTCAAGTATTAAGGATATTTTTTACCAAGGTTCATGATTTTATTCCAAGTCTAAAATGTATATCAAAACAAATAATTACATTTTCATGAATACCACTTGGCTCCATTTTGTCTGACCCTTGTTTGTGGTCAGAGAAAACAAAGAAAGTTTTTTTTTCAGAGTTCTAATTATATAGAGAAGAGGAAGTCTAATCTTCAGCTATCTCACTCCCTTTCTTGCTCAGGTAAAACACTAATGGTTTCACCCTTTCACAGCTGAATTGTCAGCAGTGCTTGGCTGCTTAGCCAAGAGCTGAAATTGAAGCTGCTGCTTAACATTGGACTCCATGGGCAGACCCAGGATTTTGAAAATAGCTAAAAAACTGTGCAGGAATGTGATATATATAGTTTTGTGAAATACATGGATCAGGAGCAGTTAACAGCCAACAAAATTGGTCAAGAAAGGATAGCTTTATTAATAGAACATTATGACCAATAAGGTGATAGGATGGTGAGAACAAGTAACAAGAATCAAGTAGGTTATAATGAGCCGTGAAGTCAACTGACTCCCTAAATACTGCCTGAATAGAAATGCCACTGCTGCTATCAGGCAGTTGATTTTAAATTCTGGGTACAACTGAAACCAACATGGGATGCGACTCCACCAATGCACTCTTTTGCATTTACTTGATGGACTTTGCCTCTCCCTCCATACAGCTGCTGGAGGGAAGACAAGGAAAAGAAGCAGCAACCAGCTTACAGCATTTCCATGTTTCAATTTGGGGCATAAAATCAGCCTCCCTACATAACACCTATATTCAATTTTTGGAAGGCTAATTTTTTGGGGGAAAGTGAGTGTGATGTATGAGTAAATATGGATTTTTTAAAAAATTAAATGGAAATGGTTTATAGGCTGAATTGAAGCATTGAATTCAAGTTGTATTTGCTATATAGAGCAAAGACCTTGGATCCAGGCATCCCTGGTTTTAGAGGTTCAGTCTAAACGTTATTTTTTTAACAGCTCTGGAGAAGAAGGTGACTAGCTGTATTTCCCATTGTCATATGGTCACATCTGACTTTTCCTAAAAGTGTAAGCAAAGTACATTCAGCTGATTTGTGTTTTGGACCAATGAAGCATATTGTTATTTTAAAATATTTTAAATATAACTAACCATTTTCAGATTAATGCTAGAAACAATCAAATTCACTAACGTTTCCAAATAATAAATGTATATCTTTAAAAAAACAAGCCTCTTTTGTCCCCCTAGAAATGAATAATACTATAAAAACTAATCAGCCCATAGCATCTGAAAAAATAGATTGTTGCTGTCGGGGGCGGGGCTGTTCTGTCCAAGTTGCTACCGCCTCCCTACATTGGGACCGCTTACCGGACGCCAAGGAGTGGCTCACCTATGAGTAGGCGTTCTTTGCACACGCTTGCCTCGCCTGCCATGACTTTGAGGATAATACTGTCGGTATTATTCGGTTCAGATGTTCCAGCATGTGTCGTTCCAAAAATGAAACTCCTTAGTTTCTCGCGGGTCCCCCGTTGATGAGGGCTCTGCCACCCCTACACCCTCGCCTGTTCCCCCAGGACATGGCCGCCTATCTGGGCAGGCTGTGTGTCCGGATCTCACCCCCATTTGTTCATAAAAGAAAGGCAAAGATCAACACCAAAGGATACATCCAGGGATTCCCCAGAGCTTGGAGACTGCTTCACTCTTCAGCAGACGTTCTCCTCCCATCTCCTGTATGCCACAGGGTTGGGACCCCTTCCCCAACTCTCAAAGAGTGTTTCAGCCCTCTCTAGGGCTGTCCCGAGACCGCTCAGCCCCTCACTACTGGAGTGGCAGTCTCCTAGTTGGTAAATGCTCCTCTATTATAGACTATACGGTATCCGGCCTGGCTGGGCTCCAACCACTCCCAGCAGCGTCAAACAGTCCACAGCTTCCTGGGGCCAGCTGCCCGGGATTACAAGCCCCGCTGGGGCTTACCCTTACCCCAGAAGGTCCAGCTGCATCTCTGGATGGCTTCCATCCGCACGAGGGTGCTCCCACCAGTGTCAGCTCCTCCGCTGTCTTCTTCCGGTTCTGCCACCCCCTGTCCGACGCTGGCATCCCCTTTATGCCGGCCCTTGCCGTCCCGGCTCCTTCCTCCTCCTTGTACCTGGAACAGGTGAGTTCCTGCCCAGCGTTCCGGGCCTGTGTGCATGGGATTAGCGCAATTGCACCAGCGTGGGGAGTCTCGGAGCCCGCCAGCTCCTTCTCTCCCTCACAGTTGCTTGTGAAAACTCATGCCTCTTTGAGCCGATTACTTATAAGATGCCACTTTGTCCTACCTTCTGCCAGTTTTTGAACATGCACATTTCTGAAGTATTCAGTTTCTTACTAGTTCACTTTATGGGCTGTTTCTTGACCACTTACCATGGTATTAGTCCAGATTTATATCAGTGTCAGTGATATATTTGGTAATGCATCAGGTCTATGAGATAAATGTGCAAACAGCTTTGAGAGCAAGTTCTCAGAATATAAAACCCCTTCCCTGCTAGGGAAGAATTCACCTCCCAAGGAAATTGTCTCAGTGCTAATGACATGAAACACTGGCTACAGTACATAGGGTCAATCTAGATGGCAGTGTTATGGTTGCACCACCTTTCATAAAATGCCACGAAGCAGCAACAAGGGACTTTTTAAGTCCCCGAATCTGGTAGAAATTCCCCAGCCATCTTTCTTGTCCACGTCATGTGATGAAGCCTACTCTATGTTTCTGAAGTTTTTGCACTAAATAAAAGTATTGGAAATAAGGGCTCCTTCCTTCCCTGCTGAGGAAACATCCACCTCCCTCAATCACAGGGAAGAAATATTGCTTGTTTCCTTACTTTCTGCTTCAAGGATTATTTCCCTCTTTGCTGCCTGATTTTAACAGCTTTAACCCTCTTTTCCCCTTATCCTGGTGATTAAGATACATTTCTGTGATGTAGGAGGTCCAAGGTTCAAACCCCTTTCTACCTAAACCCAGGGTCTCCCATATTCTCAAGTACCTTAACCAAGACAGTACTGTGGGGAAAAAGTGGCCACCATGATGCACTGTCAAACTGTCAGTAGTGGTTTATTTATTTTGGCATCTGCAATGTGAGTGATTGTGTGCATTCACAATGAAAATGAACAGCCTATAAACAATTAGATGCCTCCATGTTCTTATTTAATTGTTTCTGAGTATATGAATTAGGACAAAGGAACCACAGAAGGTGAAAATGAAAAAGCAGAAGAAATTTTGGAATCTTAGTATGATCCAGCCCACTATGTGGTGTGAGGTAGAATTTCATTTTATGAAACATAAGCACCTAAAAGCTGCATAAGACATCTAATAGAAACAATTATTTTTACCCTCACTGCTTACTACAGTTAGAAATTACACATTTTGCCCCTAAATTATGAAATTTGCCAAATTTATTCTGAAATATAATTTTATTACTGTTATTCATGTTGATTAAAAACAACACATGCAGAGTCCTGGGCTCCAATGAACAAATATCCATATTCTTACTGAAGTCATAGGCAAAGCACACAGGTAAGTTTCTGCAGGATCAATGGTGCAGGAAAGATATAACATGCCTATCCTTTAGTCTAAGCAAAATACACAAAAAATAAGTGAAATATAAGGAATCAGGAAGGATTGGTTTTGACATTACTAATGATGAAAACAAAAAGACGACATTCTCTGAAGGCACCCTATATTAGGATTTTTAAGAAAGAAAAGAGAGTGAAGATAGGAAGACACATTACAAAGAGACATAAGAATTATTACGATAGTGTAGAGGACATAAAAGCAAATGTTGGAAAAAGATAAGAAAGAGGGTTATACCTAGATTATGATAATCAGAGGGAGTGTGAGTGGGAAAAGACAATTGAGAAGAGATGTAAATGGTGGTAAGACTAACAGAGGCATAAAAGCTGAAGACAATAAACTTAAAACTGATGATGCTAGGATGAACAATCAACTGTGTGGATTCAAGGAAGGAGGGATGCGGGCACAGCAGTGAGACAGACTGTGACTTTGACAATAATACTTTGCATAAACAAATGAACATTTAAGAGCATCAATCTCCTCATATAGGATCATCCATGATGTCTCTGTTACATTATTTTATTTGGAGGAAAATAGCACCAGTTAAATTGACTGGAAAACTCAGCTGTTAATCTTCAATTCTGTTCTTCCCTTAAGTGTGCATGTAGCCCTTATTGGCACATTAAGAGAAGAATAGTTACCAAAACATCCCTAATGAAAATGTGATGTATTGTTATGTTTTTTTCACTGGCTTCAATGACACCCTGAATGCATATCCTAACTGACTGTTGCAATTTTATTATCCAGTAGAAATTCCAATTGAAATTTTTAACTTCTTTCTACTGGCTATGGATAGCAACTAGGTTTGGGAACAGAACAGGAAGCCTGCTGATGCAGGTTCACACTATGCAGGTTGATTCAAAGAAGCTATCCAATCCCAAGCCACACTTGCCTCCAGGTGGGATAAAATCCCGTTGCTGCTGCTGCTAGTGCTGGAGGAGTGCACCCCAGTGTAACCCAAATCTAGAATAAGAAAGAGATGACTAGAAATAAATAATTGCCATTTCCCTCCAAATAATGTAACACAGACAGTGAGGGAGATCCCATATTATTAGGCTGATGCTCTTAAATTATTTATTTAGCTTAATGTCAAATCTCTCAGAATTCTTATGCACTCAACAATGACACCTTCTCAGTTTTATTTCAGGTAGTGTAAGGGACAATTCTGAACAGACCTTACATACTCACATGCCTCCAATTTGTCACATTCTCACCCAAGCCATACTTTAAAATATACCCAATTTCCAATCCTTATATATACAATTAATTATACTATCTAAAACAATTAAGCATTTAAGCAATACCTCAGCCTTAGCCTTCAGTCTTCACTGAGATATTCTGGTAAATGAGTACTGTGCAAACTCAAAGCACAAATTCAAAGTCTCTGCTCTGCTGAGTGGCATCTGTTTCTGTGGTCACTGTAGGCACATCACCACAAGACACTTTACTGCACAGAAGACTAATTTGATGTTCAGTAATGCATCACTGTCTACACATGCACAGCAATTAGGGCACAGTAGACTAATTTACTGTGCTGCCAGATAGATAGTCCCATCAGATACAAGTGGTATGTGACAGTGAAGTCAATTACTGTACTTAAATGCACATGTAGATGGTGATGTAGGAATAACTATATTCAGTCATATTAATTGCATGTGTAGAAATGCCTACTTGGTTCTATCTTTTTTTGGCACCAGCAGACAAAATGTACTTGGGCCTCAGTTGTGTACATTCTTTACAGCCTACCCCATTACCAACCAATAGACCCGGATGCCAATTCCATGTCTCTGCTCTGGAGTAATGTCCTCTCATACTATGGAAAATCTGATTGGCTGGCTGTAGGAAGTTAGAGGTTGGATTTCTTCTCAGTTCTATAGCTCCAGCTTCCCTTTCTGCCCTGCTCCTTATCTCATGGGGATCAGCGAAATATATTTTTCTGGAGGTATAGCTACTCTATACTGTTTCTGTAACTGAAATCAATAGATATCAGAATTCACCCATGGGGATCAGCTACATCAGGGGTTCTCAATCTCCAAGCCATGGCCCAGTGCCAGGCTATGGTGGGTTGGCTGCCAGTCCACAGCACATTTGGCTGCCGGAATAGAAATGGCTGCGGACTGGCAAACCAGGCAGAGAGGCCATGGCAGAGAGACCAGAGCCAGACAGAGAGGCCATGGCTCCTTCTGCAGGGCCCACAGCAGCGCAGGATTTGACTCACCCCTCCGCCTGGGTTAGGGTATTCTTACCTGTCTTCCAGCCAGAAAGTTCAGCCACAGTGTGGTGATTTGCTGGGTTGTGGCTACTTCCAGGCCATGGTTTGCTGGGCTGCAGCATAAAACTTTGGGAACCCCTGAGCTAAATTATATTAAGTTATCTAATGGAATATTTACAAGGCAGTATTGCCACTTTCTTAAGTGATGTCTGACCTGAATTACATTTTCTTCATACCTTTGCCATTAGAGTTGGTCAAGACTTATCGGACAACAGTTTTTCATTGTGAAATGATAACTCACTGGATGCATCCAGATGTCCAGGCATATGCAGTTTGTGGTGCAGCAAACCTCTCTGTGGTACTACAAATCACATACCTCAAACATTAAAACTTTCCCTGCACTACAAATTTGCAGTGTTTGTTTCCCCAGGGACAAGAAGCAGTGGCACATCTTGTGCCACTACTAGCTGTCCCCTGGGAATGCTTGTGCCATGCACCCTCTGGCACATGGCAGACTACCCTCGGTGGGAAAGGGGAGGATGGGGCCAGCACTGGGTTGGCCCCAGAAGTCTTTTGCTACACACCAAAGCACACATGCAGGGACATGTGATGAAGCACAAAGCAGCAGTATAAATTTATGCCACTGCTACTTATGCCACTGAAAGCACACATCTCTACATGTGCCCAGCCTGATTCGGACTATATAAGGCACGTCTACACTTCCATTAATGCGCTCTAGTTACTGCACGTTACGGTTAGTGCTTGGATAACCAGGTACTGAATCAATGCTCAGTAACTCGTGCTACTGCACAGCTGCAGTGGTTCATGGGTTTTTAGTGATGCTTACTACATAATAGCTTAATATTACTGTGCGATAGCATATTACCATGCTTTCTGCCCGGCACACTACTGCACAGTGTTATTAGGCTACTGTGCAGTTAATTCCTCATGTAGACACATCTTCTGGTTTGCACTGGTGTCTTGGATAGTTGTAGAATAAGCTCCAGGGAACTGGTTGTTCTGTAGTTGAGAAGGCTTAGGATAGTCTCATACATTATGGGGAGTGGGGAGGGGAGAAGGGATGGGAGAACAAGATTTTTTTCTAAAGCAGTATAAAAAATAGTTTATAGTCCAAAGCAGTCTAAAAAACCAGCACAGGAAATATATTTTTTCTCAGCTATATGAGCAATGCAGAACTTTCTACCTCTCTCCATCCTGAATTAATAAAATAACCTATCTAGTGTAATATGATTACCATTGAAGCTTCCCCTGCCTCACAGGCAAAGTACAAATTTACACAGCAAAAAGCCAGATAGAATGGAGAGAACAGCTTACCTTCTGAGCATATCCATTTAAAATGTGCAATATTTGTAGTGGAGGTGAACTTAGCTATTCACTAGGATTAAAAAAGAAAAGATCACATGCACATATTAGGAAAGAAATTGCTACTACATTTCATTGATAACCAGAAAATATTTTAAAGGTTTGTCTTTGTACATTTGGATGGCCAATAGGGATTTGAACTATATTAATTTTTCTGGAGTAGAAAATGTTGTCTTTTAGGTTTATTCTTGAATTATGTGGTCATATTTTTCCATTCATCTGTGTTTTCCATTCACCTTACTTTAAAACAATGCTAAATTAAATTTCCCTAGTTTATAAGTTCTTCAAACATTGGAAGAGTTTTGGTACAATGGAAAGCTTGTTTGGTATGCAGACATTTTTCCAACCTCTGGAGTCTTGTTTTTTGTTTGCTTGTTTTTATTTATTTAGGGTTTAGTTTTTTTTAGTTGTTGTTTTGGTTGTGGTATGTTGTGATTGGTTGAGTATTGTTGGTTTTTTCTTATTTCTATTAGGTTACAGAAAAGCAGATGTAACTATACATTTATGTTCATAAATGTTAATATAACACAGAAAAGTAACATCTAATAGCAGGATGCACCTTTTCATTATTTTAAGAATCGACATATTTCCCCACTTAATGGGTTTATCATCCTGCTTTTAAAGTCATTTATATTTCCATGGAATCTACATTGATTTTATTTGATACCAGCTTGTCGTTAGTCAAAATCAGTTGAGGTCCGTGAAGTGAGATGACAAACTGATAGTATACTCCCAAATGAATTACCTATTTTCTCAGAGTATTTTGCATGCCCATTTAAATTTAGCTCAAGTCACGGATCTTACTCCAATACATTACCTTTACTGAATATTTTCCATGTTTTAAAAATTAAATGTCCATAAATAATTTTGTATGTAAGAGACTCTAATACAAGGAGTTCATTCACAGGCTGAAAAATTAACGAGCATCTGCCATCAGTGTAGAACCTGATAAAATAATAGGTATATCAGCTTTATAGTAAATGGATCATGTTACATAGAACAGACTAATGCACAATCAGGAATAGGGGGCACTCTGTTTACCAGGGTATCCCTTGGGTTACTAGATACAATGGTCATAAATTGACAGAGAGCAGATTTTGAATAGACGTTAGGAACAATTTCTTTATGGTAAGGGTTGCCAAAATCTAAAATGGGCTTCCAAGGGATGTGGTGCTCTCCCCTACCTTAGAGGTCTTTAGGAGGAGACTAGACAAGCACCTAGCTGGGGTGCGCTCTGACCCCAGCACTCTTTCCTGCCCAGGGCAGGGGGTCGGACTTGATTATGTACTAAGGTCCCTTCTGACCTTAAAAAAAAAATCTATTAAATCGATGCTGTAGGGTCTTATGTTTCTCAGGGCCCCGGTACATGTGCAGGTAAAGGCCAGGTTTGATTTAATGCATGATCCACACAATTATGCCTCCTGCCATGCCATATATGCCTGGCAGAAGGAGGGATTATGTGGAGCATGCATTATATCCTATCACTCCTTATTGCCCGTGTGGGGAAGGGGATAATCTCAGGCTCCCACCTGCACTCCTAAAGCAAGCTTCTTCATCTGGACGCTTGGGTTAGCTGATGGGCATCCCAGCTGTGGAGGTTCCCCAGGGATCCCTGTGGCAAGAAGACCACAGTTGCCAAAATATCCCAGCACCCAGGGGGGCCTCACACACCCCTACAGCTGGGAGACCACAGCTGATGCATTCTTCCAGCCATAGGGAGCGCCACACACCCTGAAAAGCTAGGAGACTGCAACTACTGCGATCTTCCAGCTGCAGGGTGTATGGAGCTCCCCACAGCTGACAGACTGTAGCAGCTGCAGTCTCCCAGCTGGACAATGCATGCAGTGCCACTCCCCACCCAATTGCACTGGAGTGGCTCGGAGATTGCAGCCACTGTGGTCTCCCAGCCATGGGAGTTTCTGGACTGCCCCCATTGCTGGAAGTCCTATCAGCAGGAAGCTCCCAAGCTCAGAGAGTGCATAAGCTCCCCTCCACCATCTGGCCACACATTCAGTTAATGGCATGATAGGAAGCAGCTACAAAGTTATTACACATATTTTGTGGAATAATTTTGTAGTTTATTCCCCTTTACATCACAACATTAATTGATTGACTGTGTGGCTCCGTGACCACTTAAGGCATGATTATCTGGTTAATTATGCTTTAAGTGTACCATGTGGATGGGACCTAAATCATACTTATTATAGTATTGTAATTACCCACATAATAATTTCTGAGAGACTGCACTAGAGAAATCAACACAGTCATGTGGGAAAGAATTGCCTACTCTGTGAAAAAACACAACTGAATTTCTCCAATTATTTGATTAGATTTACAATAAAGTATATCAAAACTCTTTCCTTCATAGCTTTAAGCTCCCCAAATCTAGATCAGATACAGTAAAATTTATGTTTGCTTTTTTAGGACTGTTTAAATTTAATGTACACACGTCTATAATAATTCACACATTTTTCACCGATCTATTTATTTTCACAAACCCCTGTGATGTTAGAGGGTATTTTTATCTCTGCTTTACAGCTGAGGAACTGAGGCATAGAGATTAATGTTAAAAAAAACCAAACATTAGTTTTGGTGTCCAGTTTGGACCTGCTTTTTCATAGTGCAGATATATAGCATTATGTATAAGTTAACAGCATCTGGTTCGAATATACAAACTTCAGTTGGAGTTATCAGTGTCCAGCACTTTTAACAATCAAAACCCAGATGTCACAGAATTGACAGCCCTTACCATATAAAGGTTGTTTCAAAAAGTTTGGCCCTTGGGGCACAGATGCTACCCAAAACTTGAAAGTGAAATAGAATACTCCAATGATCTGTTAAGGCCTAGAATGAAGGATTCCCTTCTATCTGTCTTCATAGCAATTATAGCATGTGATGAAGTGAGCTAAAGTTCATGAAAGCTTCTGCTCTACATATATCTTAATTAGTCTATAGGGTGCCTTCTGCCTGATGTCAGACTTCTATGTCGTTTCTTTCCCATGCGTGCAAGAACAGAAGATTTTAGATTATTGTGTTGAAACAACTGAATAAGTTGGTGTTTTCAAAGTCTGTCATGAAAAAAGAAACAAGATTAAAACAAAGACAAACTACTTTATCTGTTAAGCATTATTAGTGCTAGTGCTGCCTGCTAGAGAGTTTGCACTCATTACACTGACTGAAGTTATTGATGACAGACAGCTACCTCATACACTAAAGCCATTTGTAGAAATTGTGAGAATAATTTGGTTCAATTTGTTTATACTCATCTGTTTTCTAAACTTTGTGTGTGGCAGGGTTCCCCCACTAAACATGTTTCGTTGTTTACAGGCAATGGAAAAACAAAACAAAAGCAGTGAAGCACTCTTCCTTACAAATAGCCATGTCCACAATAACAACAATTGGCAATACCAGTTATAGCTGGTCTGGAATTATCTGACAAGATGTCAAACCCAGAGACAGGCCTTTCAGTTAAGTGCCACAATACCCGAAATGTTTCTTCTTGGCACCAAAGTGGAATCTAAAACTGGAAGTTAGGTAGCCATGAACTCTTTTTATTGCATGGAGATAAAAAGGCACCTCAGAAAGGTGACTTAGAAATAAAAAAGCCATTTAAGGACTGAAGAGTTAGCACCCTAGTAGAAGTCTGGAGCATGTCTATGAATTATATCCCCTCCCTTGGATTTAGGTACCAGAGTCAGGGCTGCAAGGGAATTGTTTCTGTTCATGCCTGAGGATAAGTACATGCAATTAAGTAAGGCTTGCTCTTTAAAAACAAAGCAGAGATAATTGTACATTTCTTTTATATACTCACCTAGAGTTCTCACTCAGGAACTGGGAAACCAGGGATTTACAACCTTCCCTAAAACAGGTCAAAACCATACCCTTGTGCCAAGGATACTCATTTGGGGAAGAGACCTCAAATCATATACCTGTTCCTGAGTTTGTTTATACATTTATGCATTTTATATATAACCTCAGTCCCTGAAAAAATCATGGAGCAGATACTCAAGGAATCCATGTCCAAGCACTTGGAGGACAAGTCAGGAAGTCAGCATGGATTCACCAAGGGCAAATCATGCATGACACCCTGATCACTTTCTATGATCAGATCACTGGCACTGTGGATGCAGGCAGAGCATTGGACATGATATTCTCTGACTTTAGCAAGGCTTTTGATAAGAGTCTCCCACAACATTCTCTCAAGTAAACTAATGAAGTACAGGTTGGGTGAATGGACTGTGAAGTGGATAGAAAACTGGCCGGATTTTCAGGCTCCAAAGGTAGTAATTAATAGACTGATGTCTGGTTGGCAGCTGGTATCAAGTAGAGTGCCTCAGGAGTCAGTCCTAGGGCTGGTCTTGTTCAATATCTTGATCAACAGCCTGGAAGATGGGGTGGAGTACACGCTCAGCAAGTTTTCAGATGACACCATGCTGGGGGGAATAGTAGATACACTGGATGGTAAGGCTAGGATTCAGAGAAACCTAGAATAATTGGAGGATTGAACAAAATGAAATCTCATGAAGTACAATAAGGAGAAGTTCAAAGTCCTGTATTTAGGATAGAAAAATCCCATGCACTGCTACAGGCTTGGGACTAACTGGCTAAGCAGCAGCTCTGCAGAAAAGGACTTGGGGTTACAGTAGACAGTAAGCTGAATTGGAACTAACAGTGTGCTATAGAAGCATTATAGGCAGATTGAGGGGTGTGATTGTTCCCTGTAATTTGTCACTGTTGAGGCTATCTAGCACACTGTGTTCAGTTTTGGACTCCTCACTACAGAAAAGATGTGAAAAATTGGAGAGAGACCAGTGAAGCATAACAAAAAATGTTAGAGGGCTGGGGAACATGACTTATGAGAGAAGCTGAAGGAGCTGGGCTTATTTAGTCTGCAAAAGAGAAGACTGAGGGGGAATTTAATAGCAGCTTTCAACTACCTGAAAGGTGGTTCAAAAGAGGATGGAGCTAGACTGTTTTCAGTGGTAGTAGATAGCAGAACAAGGAGCAATATGCCAAGTTGCAGCAAGGGAAGTTTAGGCTAGATGAGAGGAAAATATTTCTTACTAGGAGAGTAGTAAAGCACTGGAATAGGTTACCCACAGATGTTGTGGAATCTCCATCCTTTGAGGGTTTTAATACCCAGTTAGACAAAAGCTTAACTAGAATGATCTAGTTAGGGGTTGGGCAGGGGGTTGGACTAGATGACCTCCTGATGTCCCTTCCTACTCAAATTTTCTATGATTCTATGATGCTATAGTTTACATAAATACCCATCTGATAAAAATCATAAGTAAACCAGGGAGAGGGGACCTCTCAACCTCTTCCAGTTGAGTGTTGTCATTAGCAGATCACAGAGTAATATACGCTATTGCCTGTTTTCCTCATCCCATATTTTTATTGTGTCTTTCTATGGTAGCCTACCTTCAACAGCAGGTGACTTGGGATGTTTTCCCAACTCCATACAGTTTAAAGAAAGAATGGAATCCCCTTATGGTGAAAAATCCTATAATCTAGGTCTCCCATTTCCTGGGTAAGGGCTCTAGCCATTCAGGTTAGTGCAAAAAATACTCTGAGCATTGCTTTCACATTGATTCCCTCCAGCAACATGGGTACAGGGACACTTAAACTTTACCTCAAAGAAATCAGGGATTACAAAGAGCTGCTAACTAGATCAGACTAAGGTAATTCTGGGCAAGTATGTAAGGCAGACCTAAAAGCACTTAGGGAATGTTCACCATTAACAAAAAAAAATAGAAAAGATGTACAGTAAATTTAGGCACCTACAGAGTTGTCTGACCATTAAGAACATGCTTTGGGATTACACTTTTGAATTTAGGTATTAACTCAAGTTCTCTCAAATCCTGTTTTAGGTGCTCCCATTTTTATTTTCATCTAGTCCCAAATCTTTGCCCTGTACTGGTCAGAGTGCTAATTTATCAAAATCTTCTCTTTTTTTTCAGAGAAAGATTACATTTTTACTCAAAAAAAACTTGTACAACATTCAGTATTGTTTTATTATGTCATTTCAACAGTTTGCCATGAAACATTCCAGATTTCTAACTTGCAATGACAATTTTTAACCAGCATCAGTGTAAATTTGTATAAAATTTGTCAACCCCCCCTCCCCAAAACAAAAACAAACCATAAAAACTAAAATTGGAACGAGGGGTATAGGTTGTAGCCATGTTGGTCTAAGGACATAGGCAGACAAGGTTCTTTGGGTGAATCTGATGTCTTTTATTAGACCAACTTAAATAGTCGGGGGAAAAAATTCTTAGAAAGTTTATGGGTGTAAAACTGAAATGAAACATTTTGACTGGTACTCTTTGTTCCCTTTTTGTTCTTATATTTTCCAGGCAAGTTTAAGAACAACCTGCCAGTAATTTGTTGTTAATCTACATTTATTTTCTTAAACTAAGCATAAGGGTTGTTACATTTAAGTGTTTTAGGTCTGACAAAACCCAAGATGTATAAATACCAATGAGATTAAAATGATCTCAAAGGTCTTCTGCCTAATTGCTGTTCCATGTCATTGTTATAAAAACAGTAATGGTATAAAGTTATAAAAGACAGAGCAATTAAAATTAATATGCTAAATACTGGTAGCCCACAAATAATCTCTACGGATTGAATCAAACTATTACCCATATCAGTTACCCCATATATTAAATTCACTAGATAATCACTGGTGTGATAAAATGGTATGATGTCAAAATTTTTCAGACCAGATATTTCAACCTTCACTTATCGCACAATTAAAATAGATCTCAAGGTTCAGTTTCTGTGATAAGAGAAGCTAGAGGAGAGGTTGAATGTGGGGAAAGTGGTTCTCGGGGAAAAATATATATGCACCAGTATCAATGCACTTGATATCCTGATTTCCAGCTTCTGCCACATGAGAAACCTCCTGAGCTATGCTTCAAATGTCAGCCTCAGAACATTAATCTAATACACCTGAAAAAAAAAATTCTTGTTCAAGGGTGCTAACTTCTTTCAAATTACTGGATGTTGGGCTAAGCTGCTTTAGTATCCCCTTTTCTGGTTCCACTATCACTGCAATCAAATTCCAGATGGTCTAAGGTTTCCCTGATTAAATACCATTAGTATGCTGACTTCAGAAAACAGTAAAAACATTTCTAAAAACATTGTGCCCACATTACAATCAAGTAAATGTAAGACGAATAGTTCAATATACTCCAGAGCCATATGGAACTTGATATGGATTAGAAGAGTGTGTAGCAATAGGCACCATCAGGATTTTTTTCCAGTTTTCTTCTTGTTTAAAGAAATGTCCTGTTTAAAAACATTTTAGTTCAGATTTGGCTTGAGAAACATTTTAAGGCTCAAGACTATTGTATCCAAAGTCTTTCGCTTTCCCTTTGTAATAATTATTCTGAGCATTTACATACTGATGTATATTTAACCAGGGAAGTGGCTTATATTATATTGTTTTAGCATATGAAGATCAAATTGTAACAGATATGCCCTGAGAGATCCCCATTTTTGTACTGAGCCAAATCATTATATTACTGTCAATTAGGTATGATAAAGAAAGCATAACAAATGTGCATTTAGAATATGGAGGCAGTGGCACAGAAATAATTAGGAGTAAGTACTCAGATCCAAACGCTAGATCATTGACAAAGGATTCCAGTGACATTTCATCCAAACATTAATACGGATATACTAATGGTGTCACTAATGTAGGGTAGTTGGCTTCGCTACTGACATTTAAGGTTCTTCCAACCCCATCTGATAGGTTTTCTCTGGGTGCTTATCAAAGGGCACATTGCCCATTTTAAAGTAATTTGACTTTTACGTCTATTTTGATTTGTTAACATGGTAAGGACACAGCGGGCACATCTACATATCTGCTTTACTGCAGAATTGATTAATTTAGTTGCCTAACCCCACACTAACACCTTTGTGCCCCAGCCAATCCCTCTGCCACCTGGGGCCACCACTTGGAGCCTGGAGCTAACTCCCCAGGCCCCCTGCTCCTGGGCACAGTGTCTTCATGCATGCCCGTGACAGCCCTGTCTTGAATTACTCCAGGACTCAAGTGAAGATACTGCATCTGGGAGAAAGGGGCTTGGGGAGTCAGTTCATTCAGGTACATTAATATCACATGTAGATGTACCCAGTACGGATCTTTTTTTTTTCCTTTTTTTCCCCGTGTATTGAATAATACTAGTGCAATGAATGGATAAAACA
Source organism: Crocodylus siamensis (assembly GCF_052110815.1). Classification (NCBI taxonomy): domain Eukaryota; kingdom Metazoa; phylum Chordata; order Crocodylia; family Crocodylidae; genus Crocodylus; species Crocodylus siamensis. The sequence continues at coordinate 52,929,814 of NC_143395.1, forward strand.
AGTGAACTTTGATAACATTAAAAGCACTTTGGGTGAAATATTTTACAGAAGAATACCTTTACTTAGGGCTCATTTTTATAGGAAGGGAATGTAGAGTTCTAGACCTCCAACTGGGAATGAAATTACCATTCCTGTCTGCACAGATTGGGTGTTTTTGCATGAAAATAGCCATTAATAGCTATCCTAGTAGCTATTTATGCACATAAATATCTGACCTGTCTACATAATCATGGAAATTATGCATGTTACTATAGGCAGGAATGGGCCTGTTTACCTATTTACATGAAGAACTTCAGCCTGTATTTCTGAAAATATGTGCCTGGAAATAGGAATTTTAAGACAACAAAAATAAAAGGGAAATGGAAACATACTCACTAAGGTGAAATATTTATCAGAAAACATTTTTTTTATCTAGTATTGTGTTAATGGAAAAGACCTTGATTTGCTTGAGAATCTACCCTTTCACAAACTGTCTTTGCAATATTTTCTTTCATACTCTTCCTGCAATAAATTACCAAGAGCTAAAATATTCATAGAAGTAATATTTTGACTTCACAATTCCCTATAATAATAACACAAGGTGAAAGTGAGGAAAAAAGATATTGACTTCATTATTTTTGATTGTATAGTCAAATGCTTAGAATTGACTTTGCTCTACTAGCTTGTTCTTTAATTCTCATAAACTGTTCCATTTTAAAAGAGCACAAACCCTAAATCTATTTAAAGTGAAAAATTTCAGGGAAATCCCTGTCAACCTAAGCAAGACGTTACATTTATTCTTATAATGTATGGGCCAGTTTATTCAATAGGCCTGAGTGGAGCTATATCATTTATGTTGTATATGCATCAAGAAGTGTTACTGTTTTAGAAACCTATACATTTAATTGTATGAACTTGAATAGTTAAGAAAAGATTCATACATACACAAATGCACTATTGTATGCAAGTATATCTCATTTCCTGCATTGAGAGAAAGGACAAGAAAATCGTAATATTAGTTCATATATACCCATCCAGCATTAAATCATAAACCAGAAAACCTTGGCCATAGAGTAAACAGGCAGCAAACCTCACCATGCTGGACACAGCTGCTTCCGGCTGATAAGTGTGTTGGGGTGGGCAGAGGGAGAAGGGAAGGGGCAAGGGGGAGGGAGGGATTGGGACTGGGACAAGCTGCCCAGCCGGGGTGGAGGGGCATGGGATTCAGGAAGTGGGGTGAGGGGCATGAAATGCAGGCGTGGCAGCACTGGGAGTAGGGGCTATGCCCTGCTGGCACTTGCCCAGTAGGGGTGGGGAAAGGTGTGATGCAGGCACGGCTCACTCTGGGCAGAAAGGGGCAAGCAGCTGAAGGGCATAGCCCCTTCTCCCAGCACTACCATGCCTGCATCCCATACCCCCCTACCCCAGCTGAGCAAGTGCCAGCAGAACATAGCCCCTGCTCCCCATGCTGCCATGCCCACATCCCACACTTCACCACCCTGGCTGAGCAAGCAGCAGCAGGGTATAGCCTGCTGCTTGGCCAGCTGGGGCAAAGGGGCATGGGATGCAGGTGCAGCAGCTCTGAGAGTGGTGGCTCTGCCCTGCTGCTGCTTGCTCCCTTCCACCCTGCGTGAGCTGTGCCTGCATCACCCCCACCCTGACCCAGCAAGTGGCAGTCGGGCAGAGCCCCCACTTCCAACTCTGCCATGCCTGTATCCCAGACCCCCCACATCCTGGCTGGGAAAGTGGTGGGCTATGCCCTACTACTGCTTGCCCAGATAGGGTAGGGAGAGTTTGGGATGCAGGTGCAGCAGCACTGGGAGTGGGAGCTATGCCTTACTGCTGCTTGCCCCCTTCCATGCCTGCATCATGCCCATGCCCCCAGCTGGGCAAGCAGCAGCACTGCTACAACTGCATCCCATGCTCCTTCACCCCCTCCCTGAGTCCATGCCCCCCCAGCCCCAACTGGGCAGCTTGTCCCAGCCCCAGCCCCAATCCCTCTCTCACTGTGGGGGTATTGCTTCCCTCCCCTCTCCACCCACCACAACAGAATTACCAGCTGGAGGCAGCTGTGTCCAGCGTCGTGAGGACTGCTGCCTGTTTAATCTATGGCCAAATCTCCAAAGTGGAGCTGAATCTTTTCCAAATCAATTTGGAGGCTTCCAATTTGATTCAGACCTTTTAATTGGTCTCCCGATTCGATTTCGATTCAGAGATTCATCCGCTGAATCAGGCCAAATCTCCTCCAAGTTAAATTGACTACCAAAGCTTTGCACAGCCCTAGCAATTACAGATATCAATTACATATCCAATGTAGCATCCTTCATGGTATAGATGAGAAAATACAAGTTATTTGCCTACATTAGAGAAAATGAGTATCTCCTTCAGCCTACAGATCTTCTCAGCTCTCAAGTTCAAAAAAAAAATCTAACGACATGCTGTGGGGTGTCCTTCAGACCTCAGAAATGCTGTTGACTGCACTTTAACCACATTCATCCAATCCACTTCACTTACATAGGCCAGAGATCTAAAATAGCATCATATGTTTCCTCAGAGAGTAAACACATACATGATCCAAAGAGCACTGAAAATCAGTTACTTTCTTTTGACTTTTGTGATCTTAGTTTGGTCAGACCTTTTATTTCTAGAGAATTATTTGTTTTCTATTTGTAGTCAGTAATGTATACATCTGTCAGTGTTATATAAATGGAGGCTATGATATCAATGGCTTCTATGTGTAGAGATTTTTTTTCTTTAGGAAGAGGGGCTATGAAATGTGAAATTTCGTGTGTGCACATATTTAAGGGATTGGGTATTTTAACTTTTTAGCTACACTTCAGTAGCTGCTTGTTACCATAGTTCTAAATGTATACAGACTTTTATTTTTTATTATTTTAAATATTCCTAGATATACATGAATGGTAACACTATTAACATAAATAGCTTACCATGGTGTTTCATTAACATACAATGCTAACATAAACTACAAAAGATTTGTATTTGTTTACCTGTTTACCTTATTAAAAATAATTGCAGCATCATAATCTCACCCTATGTGTTATATAACCCAAGTTTCGAAAGGCAGACTGCAGAAGGTCTGGGAACTGATTCTCAAAATACTTCCTTCTCACTTTAGAGGCACTATCATCTCACCTTAATAATCTCAGTGATATTCAATAGAAAGCTTGCTTTGAACAATTATTTTTGTCAATTAATTTTACATAGTGGTTAAATTGCAGACTAACAGTTTATATAAATTTATAATGATTAAATAAAAATTTCAAAACAATGCCAGGAATGTCAGTCTGGGAATTTCAGTCTTTGTCTTTCCTGAGACTTTTCCCTAGAACCTACTACTCATACATACATCCATACCATTTAGTCATGCTATATGGTATATCAGCTATCATTTCCTTTGAGAACAAGGCAGGCACTAACTTTGCTTATCAAAAACACTTCTGAAATACCTAGATACAGTGGGTCAGGCTAAGAGTAAGAGCTGCTTAAATTTGTGATCTCACTGCATTTCTTTTAAAATGTGGCAATACATTTATGTTAAACATACTATATGTCTGCACTTAACAATCATATTATAAGTAAATGGCAATACTAGTAATAACCCATGGACAAACACCAATAAGTTCAATGAGCTGTGAGTCAATATTGTCTTTATATGCATTACAGTGAAGCATTTTTCTAATGCAGAATACAGAGCACTGAAAATGTGTTATTACCCACATGACACTAATGACCTATAGTTAAAGACCAAATTCCTCTCAAATGAAAAGCATCCCTCTGTGTCTGCTATTCAAATAAAAGATCTTTTGTATAGTATATTGCTGAATCTAGGATGCATTTCCAATAATGTATATAAAACAGACACATCACAAGTGAAATTTTATTCTACATTCAGCACCAATCTCATTTGTCATATCACCCACAGTAGTATAATCAAATCAAGTGCCACATGCTCATTATCAGTCATTATCCCTTATCACCCCTTCCCTTCAGATAGAATGGAATGGTCATCACATTATCAGGCAATATGCTGTTCTTTTTCAAAATGGGGAGCACTACACAGTTAAGTTCATGTCAGGAAGAGTGTGAGAATTAGATTACAGAAGAGAGTATTCTTGAATCAGCCAGCAGAAAAGTAGTTCATCATTCTTAAGGACAGTGGTATGCACCTGAAACTCGTGGTAGCAAGGGAGCTCAGAAAAAAAAAATCAAATGAAACAGCTATTTTGGATATCATTCATAGGTAACAGGGATATTAAACATTAAGTTCCTACTTTCTTAATTTCACCGCTCTGCTCCTGCGTTTGATATATGGGACTAGGATTTGACCGTTACAGGACCAATATATATGAGAATTAATCATATCATAGTACCATTTTTCTCTATTGACTGTTTCCACTTGCTCTGCTGCAGAAGTTCTACTTCAGTGTTACAATTCAGTACTGTATATCCTTCTTCAAAGGCCTAAATTCAAGTACATGAGTTGCTCATTGAAGTCAATGGGTCTGCTCATGTGTTTAAAATTAGGCACCTGCCAAAGTACCTTGCTGAATTAGGGCCTGAGTGATTGCACACATGCAAAACATAATAGATGTCAATGGCAATAATAAGAACCTATAGAATCTGGTACTCTTGGCAGCCAGCTAGTTTGTCTATGCCTGAAAGCTGCTTCTGATTATTGTACTCATTTTTAAAAGTGAGATTATGTGCTGAAGCCAAGCTGACAGAATGACTGAGAAATGTAGATCCTAGAATCACTATGCCCAAACTGAAAAAAATATTGCAGTTATTGAAAATAGAAATTATCTATGATTGTATGTAAGAAAAAACACTATACTACAAATGCTTCCTTTAAAAAAGATCATGGCTATAAGTCAATAAAAAAATACTTAAAAGTGTGAATGCTCAGTCACTCAATATTATCATCTTAATGAAGAATCTATCTAAGAAGCAAGAATTTTGAATAGATTTTAAGCTTTATGCAATGATAAGAAGTACATAAGGAAACTTGTTAATTTTCTGGAGAAATGCTTGCAATTAAGGCACATTTATAAAGAGGCACCTTCAAAAATTGTCTTCACTCCTGTTGAATAATATATTTCCTTCTGTTATCTCACAGAGATGAGGAATGTTTGCATAGCATGCACAGGTAGAAGGAATGAAACAATTTACAAATGTGTTGGCTTGAAATTATGGCACTTTCGAGCTGAGTAATTTGCTCATTCTATTTTCACAGTTCTAAGTACTGCAAATACTGCAGAAAGAGTAGTCCCACTTTTTCCTTTTCTCTGATGCCATCACTCTCAAAAGCTGATCATATTATGTCATGGATCTTATTATGCCATGGAGGAATACAATAAGGCCAGATCCTTTTTCACTGATTTATCATTAATTTATCTTCTGCTTGTTCCAAGCTACTATGATGAGGAGTATGGAGGTGAACCTCTTTCACCTGTAGAAATGAGTAAGTCTTATTTTTTTAAAGAAAAGTCAGAGGCATATCTTTTTCTGCTCAATGTTCTTCAATTCTTTTCAACAGCATTTAGGTGCCCCTACAGACATACCCTAGTAGTTCAGAGACACTTATCTCTCCATTCTCCATGGGCAGTCTTAACCTATTTGAGGATCATTCCACCCTGTCAGAATTTAATTTGATCCTAACAGTGTAAGACGAAGAGTGTTTAGGGATTTGGGATCACAGTGCAAAGATGTCTACTTGCACCAGTGTCTGCAACTTAAGAAACAACAGCATTGACTTGAATGTAAACTAAGCTCTCTTGCTCTGGAAGCCAGATAGCTGAGAATGATCAGATTAGGCTTTTGGGGCCACTCAGCCTCTGAGGGCAGAAATCCAGCTCTTCTGTGCCAGGTTGCTAAAAGGGATGGAACCAGTGGTGAATTCGGGGTGGGGTTCCTTTGATTCCTGTGCCACTTAAAATTTTAAATGAACTAGCTGACAGTAGCAGCAGCATTTCTATTCAAGCAGCAGTGAGGGAGTCACTTGGCTTTGTGACTCATTATAATCTACTTGCTTCTTTCTCATATCTTCACTCCACAGGTGTTAATAGCCCTCTCTCCTTTTCACCAGTATTAATGTTCCACTAAACAAGCTATTCTTCTGCATTTTTGCTGAGTCTTAGTTCCTCCTGGTAATGTAGCTCCTATTTCCTGGCTCTGCAGATTGTTTTTAGCTCTAGCTGAAAACATTAACACAGGTGAAAATTAACTCAGGAAATAACTAGGTGAAGTATTGGATGCACAGTCATTGGCTCATGAAGGCTTAAGTTTATTTTATGATTTTGAAAGAGATGTATATTTATTTATAAGAAATACAGCACTCGATAAACATAATTTTTGCCTAGTTTGCCTATTTTGTTCTATTATTCTATTATTTTTGCCTATTATGTTCTATTTTTAATACAAAATGTATGCTATAGCAAATTAATACACATTCCAATAAAGTTATAATAATATAGCCCTAGGTACCTAGCATATTAGCAAAGCTTCCAGTTTCTTTTTACCTGGAGAAAAAATATGTATGTGCACTGATGCACCACACCATCTGCACATTAGGTCTGTGCAAGGCTTCGGACCATGCATCAGATCTGGAGAAGCTTCGGATGCTTTGGCATCTAAAGCAGCATGTCTGGATCAAAGCACTGGCTTCATTAGGCTCTCCAAAGCTGTTCGGAGCTTCCAAACTCCTTCAGAAAAGCTTCGGAGCTGCCTTGGAGATCTGGCCATAGGGTATAATGGGGTATCAATGAAATATCTATAATTGTTGTTTTTCGTCTGATTTGGATGAAACTTGCAAGAGTGGTAGTCTCTGCTGGGAGCATGAAGTCTGCCAAGTTTCAAGAAAATTGGTGCAGGGGTTGGGGGGAACTGCACCTCAAGCTGCTGATGGACAAAACTTGTGACAGATGACTCTGTATGTGTTAAGGCGCAGCAGGCTGAAAACTGTAGGAGTGGTGGCCCCTGCTGCAGCCATGAAGCCTGACAGCTGTCAAGGAGATAAGTGCGGGGTGGGGGGTGGGAGTTAACTTTAAATAAAGCTATAGATATTTCATTGATTCCCTATTATAGCCTATGGCTGGATCTCCGAGGCGGCTCCGAAGCTTCAAAGCCGCTTTGGCCAGATCAAAGGAGGAACCCGGTCCAGAGCTCCGGATCAGATCCCTGGCATCCAAAGTGGCTGGATCTGAAGCCGGATTGAATATGTGCTTACTCGCACAGGCCTACTGCACATCTCTGTGGCTCAATAAAGTGAGATCTACCCTGGTAGAGGTCACCTGCTCTGATGGCTGCTTATCCATTCAACCTAATGACTCTTTTATGCCAAATGTGTCACATGCATCTGGATTCATGCCATTTTAAGTAATGGTTTTATTCTGGCTTACACCTTAATTCCAAAGGGCTTGCTCTGGCCCAATGGAGTTGTGTCAGTCTGAGGAGGAAGAAATTCTGTGTTGGATTGCACAGGGAGCTTGAAAAACAAACTTATCACCAGCAATTAGTATGCCAGCTTCATCCTGCTTTGTCAGGTGGATGCAGAGAGAAATGTCACAGTGTGATTTCAGTGTAAAGTGCAATTTCAGGAGAGATTTGGCAGTGGAGATCTGTCAATGTCCTGTAAAGCTAAATAGTGTACACATGTGGGCTTGTTTTTTTTTCTGACAGGAAGGTAGAAATCTTCTATTTTTCTACTAATAATCTACTAGGAATTATTTTCTTTTTAGACAGAGAAGAAACCATCTCCTGCCCTATCACCTGTCAAGAATTCTGAGTAATATCTTCAAATGTTTCAGGTCTGCATGGCAAAGATTACAATGAGGACTTACACTAGAAAGTTTTCTGAACACTACAATAGCGACGTATAGTCCATTTTCACACATAGCTGTCCAGCTTTAAAAGAAATGCTGGAGAATGGCCAGTATAATGGCTGACCTGTGGAAACTAAATCAGGGTCAGGCAAAATATTGCCCTTTAGGTGGATTTGGCCTGCCAGGCCATTCCATCTGGCCCCCAGTTCCCTTAAAAATTTTAGAAAGTTAATTTTTATCTGTCCTGGCTGCCTGTCAAAATGCCACCCTTGACACCTAAAGGCCACAAAAGTAACGCTTAAGGGCATATATCCATGTGCTCTAGAAGTTGGGGGGCACTATAATTAGAGAGGGTCTAAGAGTCACTCTTTTTAGAATGCCTGGAGCATCACATCTATCAGCTTTCCCACACTGAAAAATGGTGGTGGGAGCACTTTAACTAAAGCTTGTTTGACAAGCTTTAATTAAATTGCCCCTACCACTGTTTTTCAGTGCAGGGAGGTTGATAGATGTGACACTGGAGTCTGCTATAATGCGGTAATCAAGTCTGCTCTGGAGCACATCTCTTCTCTGATGCCCTGTAATTACAACATGTTGGAGCAGCCTCGTTGCATGTGTATAGGTGCCTGTTAGACCCTGACTCCATGCAGTGCCCAACAACTAGGGAGACAATGGTTCCATTTACCAATGAATCCTGTTGCTCATTAGCCAGAGCACAACAGGGAGCAAACACCATCACGTATTGCTCGCAACAACTTTATTCAGAATGGAGACAGTTTCAGGCCAGCTCGCTCACTGATAGGATATGGGGAGCTGCAATGAACAATAGTTTTCTCCCATATTTATACACTTTGGTTTATACTCTTTAACATTTATTTTCCCCTGCTATGTTCCACCCATTTCTACTCCCATCTCAAGCTCCACCTCTGTTTACTGTTTGCTTCATTAGCATGGAATTGCCTATGCATTTTACTCATCTACATGTCTTTGTGCTATGAGTGCATGTCTAATATCGTGACTCCTTTTCTCAGGCAATGGGCAGACTTTGACCAAAACCTGGAAGCTTCTGGAGGCTTCTTCACCAATCATCATTCTCCTTTTTGCATATGTTCATCTCAGATTCTGTTACCAATTATATGTTGTTTTTCACATTCCAGTCTGTTTTTTTGTCTCATGTTGTATCATCTTCCACCTTTTTTGGGCCCCTGTACCTTGTCTCGCTCCTCGCTGTCACTGGTTCACAGCACACAGATTCACACAGATTTATTTGCTGCTTTTCCCTCAGAAAATGGTTGACACAGTTAAAGTGGTTACTTAGCATAAGCAAATGGTTGCATTAGCTATCATTCTGCCTTGTGATCAACAGCTCTGCTAAGCCATAGGTCAAAGCCTTTGTATTCAGCTGCAGATTCAGTGCTTCCTAATATCCAAATATTGTCACCCTAACGGTGCCCATCATTTTTTAGAGTTAGAATAGAATCTGGGCCTGAATCCTTTTTTAATTCATTGGAGCACACTTAGCAGATGGACCTTTTACCTCTGAACGGAAGTCAAAAATAAGATTCAGGGTATGAGGGGTAATACATTAAAACTAGTTCAGACAACTTGTTACTTATCAATTGCTCATCCATAAGAACTCCATGCAAATTTGCTTTGTGAGCTAGTAATGGATCTTGATACGTAAGTATGATATGGGATTGACAGACAAATAATTATAATAATTCAAGTACGTGTTAGAAAAATCTACTGAATATTACCAAATGGATTTATACAATATCTAATGTTCTTAAACATAATAATTCAAGGTCCCAGTTCCAAGTAGCCAAATTTATTTTCTGTTTCTGAGTGTGTGGTCATGGTATGAATCAAAATCCAGAATTTAAACTTGACTCCACTGAAATCAGTATTTTTTCACTGACTTCCCCCATGTCAGGATTTTACCTCTGACCAATAAACAACAAAGTTGGTACTTTCAAAAACTCTTCAGTGGGTGCATCTCCATATGCATTTGATCCAGGCTCAGTTTACTCTGGTGTAAGTGTTCTGGGCAGCCATCTACACATGAGGGGATTAGGGATCAGATTTGCATCCAGACCCCTGCATCCGTCCCAGGGCTGCCACCACCAGAGCTGCCACTGCTGCTGCCACTGGCAGCGAAGCTGGTGAGGGGATCCATGATGCCACTGCCGGGACTGCAATCACCCTCCTGGGCCTCCAGCCCCATTGACTCTAGGCCCATGAGGCCAACCAGGATTGGCAGCTGCATGTCATCCAGCAGACCTGAAATGATGTGAAGTGGCTGAACAGCTGCTGCATGGTGCAGGCCAGCTTCTGCGACCTGCTCCATCAGCTCCAGTCCCAGGAGGAGGTGTGGCTCACAGAGGATGCCTGACGACAGCAGTGGACCCCAGTGCTGAGGCCCCAGGAGAGCCATGCACCTGCCAGTGGAAGCCAGGTCATTAGGTGTGGCAGGCTTTAACTAACCACCTCCTCTTGCACTCTGTGCTGTAGCCCACCTGCCCTACCACCCACAGACCCCCCCTCTGACAGCCCAACAGCAGCATCACACTCACTACAGACATGTCTCAGAAGAACAAGTCTTTAATCCTTTCATGTCACACAGGCACTCCTCCATCCTGCCTTCCCAATACACAGACCCCCCTCTCCCTTTCCTTCCCAACAAACAGAGCCCCCTCCCACCTCCCTCCACAACTAACAAAGCCCCTCTACCACCCATCCTACCCACCAACAATAAAAAAGCCCTCTTCCCTGTGCAAACCATCTACAAAGTGATTTGTGTGGTTTTCTACTTCTATTTGCAAGGAGGAAATATAAGCGGGATTAAGGGTTTTTACTACACAGTAAGTGCATGCATGTGTAGACACGTTCACTTACTGTACAGTAAATTGCTAATGCACAGTAACATGTCTTGTATAGATATGTCCAGTGACTATAATATTAGGAGTAATTCAGGAAAATAATGGTGAGAAATTAATAATTTGTTTCTCCGTATTCTTCTGCACCTTCTTGCATTCAGCACTTATTTCTTACACTGTATTTGGATCATAAACATTCTGGAGATGAGATAATCAGTTTTGTTCTGTGTTTTACATGACCTAATACAACTGGGCTTATTCCAGGACTTCTAGGTTCTTTGGTAATATTAATTATAATTATAAACATGGAAATTCTCCAAACAATGTGTTTTTCCATGCATATCCCTTGCAATAAAATGGTTTGGGAAAAAAATTAAAATGAAAACCCGGAAGTTTTAATTTGAGCCAAATGTTCAGTAAAACTATTCAGTATATATTTTTAAATACTGCAAATATTTAACTTACTCCACTATTTTTTATTTAATCCTGAAGCCAGATTCACCAGAATTATCCCGCTTTTCTTAGCTTAAATTCCATGAAAGACATTTCATAAGCAGCTTAATAACATAGGTCTCAATCCTCTGGGCTCAGGGAACAAGAAGGAATAGTTGGATATCTACCTTTGTTCTCCTTAGGGTTTTCTAGTGTTTCATGGTTGGAATATACCTCTTGGTAACTTTCTACTGATCCAAGATGATTATAGTTCAGTCACATTGTGTCCTACCCCAAGTGTACTAGCAGAATGAAACCACTAAAAAGAGAAATCATAGTTATTTAAAGGTAAATGATTAGCTAAAACATTATTTGACATTTTAGGAGGTTGGTAGTAGGGTGTTGTTGTTTATTAAAGGGATAGAGCATTCTGATTTTCCATTTCAAAATTTATTTTTATTATTTAATATTATATATTATATATTTTTAAAATAAAGTTGAAATCAGATTGAAATAAAATGTTTGAATATGAACTAATATTTCTTTGTTTTAGTTTTTTCCATTTACAAGGAATCAAAATTGTGTGTGTGTTTCAAATTTTAAAAATATTATCATAACAGAAATGGTCTTGAAATTGAAATTCCAGTTCCCAGTCAGCCTTTTTTAATCCCCTCTTTTGCTCCACAGTGAAATCCCAAAGGAAATGAAGCAGGGAGTATGCATGTAGGTTCTTTTTTATTTGCTTCTTTTTCATCAGTTTTATGTGAGAGTATTTATCCCCCAGGGGAAAAATGCTGGTAAAAAATAAGTAGCCACTGTTATATCTTATTTCCCTACGGTTAGTTCCACCTCTCTAAAAGTAATTTGCATGACTTTTTAAAACTATCTTTATAACTTTAATATAAACCAAATTAAAAAGACTTGAAAAGTTGTTTATTTACTCCCAACAGAATGTAACTATTAACATGTTATAATTTAAAGCAACACTTGATTCTTATTCGACATCCAGTTATTATTAAACATTTCTCAAGTTCACCATTAATACCTAGTAATTATCAACTATGTGGTTAATATTTATTACTCCCCATATTTGGTTACTACCTTCATTTACTTAATTACAAGGTTTCAACTGTATCATTTAACAGCCACGCACCTTCACTTAACAGATGAACATCTTTCATTTAAAAATGTGATTTCCTTGTTCCATTTATTAATGGAAGTCCTTGATGATAGAAATGGATTGCAATGACCATCAAGGGAAACTATTTAAGTATCAGTAGCTTAACATTTTTATTTCCTACAACACCTACCAAATTTATTTTGAAAGCAGTATTTGGTGAAAACATATAACAGGTTTTTAATTCTCATCTCCTGCAGATTATAATACTAGAACTCCATCAAGATATAAGTATATGACTATTTCTTGGAAAGAAAGAAAATGCCCTGTAAGACTTGGTGAGAACTTAAGTCTCACTGGGCACATCTACATGTGCATGTTAATGTGAAGCAATCAATCAACTATGAAGCTTACTGCCTTACAGTGTATTGCTCCGGACATACTGTCTTCCTATGTGCCCAGGCCCACAGCATGTTGAGTGGTGTTGAAGCAATCCTGGCTGGCAAGAGGCCCCAGGGATCAGCCTGCCACCTGGGGTTGCTTCAACCTGGCTCAATGTGTTGTGTAGGGGCTGGCTGAGACACAAGGGTGCTTCTGTATGGGTTTAGCTTAGCTGGAAGGCAGCCCCCACAATGAAGCACCCTCATGCCCCAGCCAGCCAGAGCAGTGTCTATGTGTGTGCTGCTGTGGAGTAAAAAACTCTGCAGCAGAATGGTACTTGTAGTTACAAGTATTTACTAAGTTATTCCACAGCAGGATAGTACTTGTAAATACAAGTACTTACAAGTACTATCCTGCTGTGGAGTAAATTAATTTACTGAAGCCTAATGGGGCGCACACATAGACACACAACATTAACTGCAAATTTAATTAGTCTACTGTGCAGTAACTGTCTTGTGTAGATGTGCCCACTCAGAATCTTATAAGCTCTGCCCCTGAACTGCTTGAAGCTGAGATGGCATTTCGTCAGGAAAATGATTTGCTTCTTCTGGAAAGATGTTCTGGGAATTTCAATCCTAATTTAAGAGGTATTACCATGAAGGCATTAGCTAATGGTATTGTAACTGGTCTATATAAAACAAAAAGATTTAAGTGCATAAGGGTGTTATTACATGTCACAATTTGCATGTTCTCAACCTTTGGAAAGTTATGTGGTATTAAAGTTAAACCATGCTGTGAGCACTTTAAGGTTTGATGCCATCATTCACCTATGCAGCTCTGCCTTGCCATAAGAGGGCTGGCAAGCAGAGGTGTGGCTAGGAGCTTCCAGTTCTGCCCTATGACTCCCTGGCTATCTCCAGCTCCCCTGCTCTGTGAAGACTGCTCAGCTCCCATGGGTCACTGGCTATCCAGTAGCTGCCCCGTTCTACAGATACTTATCTTTCTGGTGGGTGCCCAGTTTTCCTGAAGTCCTCCTGCTGGTCTCTGGCTCTCCCATAGCTCTCTAGTTCTCTAGCAGCTGCCCAGTGCTTGTCACTTTTGTGGCACTCTGGCTCTCTAGCAGCCATCTGGCTGCCCAGCTCTAGATTTAACCTGCATCTCCATGGCTTTCTACTGTCTATCTGTTTGGGGTAGTAGAGTTTAGGAAGATAGATTATCAACATGGAGAGGGTCCAAAGGAGGGCCACTCGCATGATCAGGGGACAGCAGGACAGGCCCTATGAGGAGAGACTATGGGACCTGAACCTGTTCAGCCTCCAAAAGAGAAGGCTGAGGGGGGATCTATTGGCCTGTTATAAACTTGTCAGGGGGGATCAGCAGGCATTGAGGGAGTCACTGTTCCCCGGAGCACCGTCAGGAGTGACCAGGAATAACGGTCACAAGCTGGCAGAGGGTAGATTTTGGGCTAGATATCAGGAGGCGCTACTTCATGGTCAGGGCGGCTAGGGTCTGGAACCAACTTCCAAGAGAAGTGGTGCAGGCTCCTACCTTGGGGGTTTTTAAGAGGAGGTTAGATGAACACCTTGCTGGGGTCGTTTGACCCCAGTACTCTTTCCTGCCATGGCAGGGGGTCAGACTAGATGATCTGCTCAGGTCCTTTCCGACCCTAGAAACTATGAAACTATGACAAAGGTTAGTGAGAGGGGAGCTGGAAACAGACATCCTGGGATGACGGTAGATGACAAATTGCTCGTATTGGTCCCATGAAGCAGACTGACATTACAGTAACACATTGGGCTCATCTATACAAGATGCCTCGTATACACAAGATGCTATTGGCCTAAATTTAAGGTGCATTAAGGCATTCATCTACACACACATGCCCTTAATGCGCTTTAAAAATCATGCATTTAGGTTATTTGTGTCTAGATTTGATACCTGCAAATGCAAATGCAGGTATCAAATTTAGGTTTGAATAGTTAAATCACATTAATGAATGTGTAGCTATGTTAAAAGACATTAACACTATGTGTGTGGACTAATTTGGGACTAACTTTGGTCCCAAGTTAGTCCACACACAACATTAATGCACCTGTAGACACCTGCCTAAACCCACTTAATGTACATTAAGCTAACAAGCATTACATTTAAGCACGCTTAATTGCATATGTAGAAATGCCCATTGTGTAACATCTGCCAGAGCACTCCTCACACAAAGAGGCTTAACTTTAAGATGCTCAGAGGGAACTTAATATGATTTTTCCCACTTAAATGTGTGGACATCTGCATTGTAAGTACATTCAAATTATGCCCAGAGTAATATCTAACAACAAACACCCTAACACAGGGACAGCTAGATTCAAGGCATCTAATTCCAAAACTTTGAGCTAAACAATCCCTGCTCAGTAGCTGAACAATATTGGAGGAACCCAAAACTCACTAAGCATCTATTTGGTTGCCCTGAAAAGTTTCAAAGTAGCTGAAGGTCCATTTTTGCTCATTTACCTTCAGTCTAAGGAAAACCATGATCAAAATACATGGCAGAGTTTCCTGATACTCTGAATGTTCTGAACTAGGAGGTATACTTAGAACCTACCTAACATACACTGAAAATTTTGAGGTTTTCATAAAATGTATTTGTAGCTACTTTATTTGTAAAATGTTGTGGGAGGTAAAGGTGATGGTGGTTGCACTATCTTTTTATACAAAAGTGGAATGGTTAGACTACTCACCTAAGAAGCGGAAGACCTACATCCTTGGCTCTTCTCAGCCTATGGAAATGTAAACCCCCGTCTCCTGGCAAACTGCTGTAAACACCTGGATGTGAGTTAGGTTTGGAGCTGAGGAGAAGCACTCCTTTTAAACCTGAGCCAATATTCAGAAAGGAATGAAAGATTCATTAAGCCAGGAAGAGAGAAGAAAGTTGACTTTGTAAACTAATCATTAAGAAACTTCTCTGGGAGTGGAAAGTATCAGTTCTCATTCTTGCTCCCAGTATTATTTCTGTTTTATCCAATAATAATCTAATGCAAACTGCTAAAAAGTGACAACAAGAGGGTCAGAACTCAGGATTTCTTCTCAAGAAATATCCTAATTACTAAGCCACAGAGCCATGCTCCATCTTCCTAGCCACATGAATCTGATGTGCCTTGCTGCATAGTTGCCCAGCTTCAACAGAAGAAGCACAAAGTACTTTTCCTTTTCTGTACACATCCACATGAGCCACACTAGATTTGTGGTCATAGCACTCCCTTACCAAACTAGGCATGTGACTATGAATCTTCTTAGGTTAAGGAGATTTAAACCCAAGTCTCCCACTTTCTGGGTGAGTGCTTTAATCAGAAGATTACTATTTAAAAGGAATATGGCAGTGGCACAACTTGTATTTTGTCCATGTTTTATTTAAAAAAGAAACAACATAAACGTCTCCCCATTCTGCTAAATAGTTATAGATACCTCCTCTTAGGTAAAAACTCTGAATTCTACTTTGAATGAGTGGAGGCTCCTGCCTTTAGCTTTACTAAGACATGTAAGACCAAAAGACAATGCAGGAACTCAGACAAGCCCCTATGTTTAACATTTCCTATTGGGCAGCTCTTGGAGAAGCTTTCTTCACTAATTTTCCCTGTGCTCTGTACAGGGAATGTAAGGGAAATGAAGCAGATATGGGATTCTTCAAGAAGAAAGGTATTTATCATAAGGTCCAACAGACCTACAAGCCCATTGCGACCATTTCAGTACCTGTGACACATCCACAATAACACCTTTTACTGGGACAATCATGGCTAACTTAAATTAATTGCTGTTCATTCCAGGGACAAGCTGTATGTGTAAAGAGCTGTCCTGATTCTAGGCTTTGACTTGGATCAATCACAAGGGACTCAAATGCAACATCTGTTTTTACTCTAAGAGCCAAAATCTGGGTTTTCTTTTAAGACACTTGCTGTTCTAGTTCCTCATTTAATCAATCAAATACATGAGGTTTTTCATGTTTAATTACAAGCTATTTGTTTAAATTGTATTGGTGGGGCAACTAGAATATGTTCTGTGTTTCCAGTAAGAAACAATTAACTCAAATGAGAGTTCAATGTAACACATTCTACTTGCAGTGAAAAAGTTGAATGTAGTTTGATTTATCCAAGCTTCTTCATTGTGAATGTTGACAATGTTTATTCAGTGCTTTGTCATAAATTTATTTAGAAAAAAAGAAGCTCTTTGGAAGAAAACCACCTTCTAAGAAATAAGCATGCTGCTTTTGAGTTAAAATGTGGACAGAAGCAGCACAAACACACATTTCTCAAATATCTATTTTTAGCCTTAAAAATTATCCCAAAAATGTATCCCATCTTTTGATTCTGAAAATATGGTAAAATCATAAATTTGCATTTATAAATGAAATAGAAGAAGTCGTCTGATTAACGTCAAACAAATAGTGTTTCTTCTTAAATGTGTTATTTGCAATGAGGATAACAGTGTAAATTGACAGTGATTATTTAAATTGAATATACATAACCAACCACGTATAGGCAAATATGTGACTGGAGAGAGAAACCTCTTCATTTCTTCTTTAGAAACTGCAGTATCAATGGTCTGGGTGAGACAACATCATTTCAATATAATTTTGTTTTAATATCAATACAATCAAATTTCTCATGGTGACTGCATTAACATGTTATAAAAGGCAATTTAGAGAATCTTTTGTAACGCTACTGTATTTGATGCAAGGATATATGACAAAGGGAGGTGTGGACAAGTCCCTTTGTATATGGCTCAACCAATGCCGCACATCCCTAAAGAGGCATGCTACCTCCTCGGGGCACTTGTTTGCCATGACTTGATGGTAAAGATTGGAGCATTCTCTCCCAGAGAAGGAAAAAAAAAAATCAGGGCTGTGTCCAATAATCCAAAATAATCAGTTATGGCCTGCAACCGAGTGACACAGGCCTTACAGGGGGCTCCTCCAACCTCAGGAGCCCTGCCACAGTCCTCTGGGTTTAAGTACAGGCTCTGGCTGTTAAGGCAGGAGCTCTCAGTATCTTCCTGGATGATTCCCAAGGAGCCTCTGCAGTCCATTAGAAACAAAAGTGCAAAAATATGGGAAGGAGTATTCCTCACCCCTGGCCTCCGTTGCTGTCCAATACAGGGTTTCCCCTCTCACTACTGCTTGTGTCTTTTTGTGGCTTTCCACCCTGCACTCCCAGCCAATTGATGTTGGTTTCTTGTACCCAGCTGTCTGTCCTGTTTTGAGGGGAGACAACTGGGCTGAGTTAACATCAAGTGAGTTCTCCCCTGAGATTATAAACAGCCCAGGCTGTTCCAGCCCCATCTCAGTGTTTCCAAATAGGATTTCACCTTCCCAGGGGTTTTGTTTCTCAGTGGCATCCTTAAGGGGGATGGGCCATCTTTGTGTTCTCTTAGGGCTCACTGCAATACAGTCTTTCCCTGCTGAGATACTTCTCCCCTCCACTTGAAAGTGCTCTGCAGGTAAGGGTTTAGTTCTCTCCATGCTCCCAGGCCTGTCTAGGGGCTTCTCCTGTTTGCTGCCTCTGAGCAGGCTCTGCAGCTGCCCTGCTCCAACTGCTCCTGTGTCTTGCCCCTTTACTGTTGGAGCCACTTGACTTCCAGGGAACAAGGGGAAGGGAGCGAGCATAGATTTTCCTTCTCCCACTCTCCTTACTCTTTTACGCAGGTTAATTTCAAAATATATAATATATACTGTTAGGTGACATAGAACATAGAAGAGCTGAGTAATACTTCATCAGACTACCGGTATCTGTAACATCTTCTCATTTTCTCTATCATCACATACTTCTGTCTAATTGTCATGCAATAGGTATACAAGAGTTAATTTATGGAATGTTCTATATTTGTGTGTCACTTAAAAAAAATGTTAAAGTACTGAAAAATAGCAACAGAATTATACTCTTATTTCTTTTCCAAATATTTACTTCTATCCAAAGCTGTAGCTATACATCACTGAGTTATAGCATCCTTGCTAATGCCTGCAAATGGCCTTCTACAGGACAGAAGGCAAAATTATGCAGCTTGAAGCACACATTACCATTGTACAAGGTTTTCCAGATGTCCAAGTATCAAAATGATTTGTTTAAAGTGTAAGGGCAGAGCAAGCCAAATGCTATTTATCAGCTGTAAAGAAGACAGAGACAAAGAAAGTCAATAGCCAGGATCTCTGGAAATATTTGATCTTTCCCATGAAACACCAAATTGTCCATCACAGATGCAAAGAGCGGTTGGGACTGTGTAAATTTATAGTTTCCTGATGGAAATGTCTGATTAACTTTGTATTTCTAACCCAGATGGAGGATGTAAGCTTTATACATGGAACCACGGTATTTGCCTTGTTACAACATATTGTATCCTGCAATGATAGCATGTTTAAGCAATGATAGCATTTCATATATAATAAAAAGCCAAAAATAAACAAGAAGTCATAGAAAGTAGGAAAAAGAAAGCTCTCACTTTATCCAATATTATGAAATGCTAGACAAATATATATCAACAAAGAAAAGGGAAATGGTTTTATGAATAAAACCAGTTATGCTTTCTTTCATTGTCAAAAAGACTGAATAGTACTGAAAAAAAATGAATGCCATACCTGATAATATATAAAATCTCATAATTCTTGGAGTTTCTGGATGGCAGGCATAGTTCCTTTCCCAGTGAAGATGGCAGCAAAGTGCCTATTCACATTAGTAATGGAGGACCTCATTCTCAAATCCTTAGTACTTATTCGTCTCATTTTCTGCATTCTGTGTTCCTAGTTATGTATCTGAAAGTTTTTAAAGCAGAAAACCCTTTTTCTGATTAAATTATTAATGTTCTGCTTGTCTGTAAAACATGTTATAACATACATTGCCCAAATTTGAATTTTAATCACTATATTTGACTCTTTTTCTAATGCTAGATTATAAGATTTCCAGAACATTTTAAACATGCTTCCTCTATACAGTAATTGTAATATACCATGCATTATTACAATATTAACCAAAGAATGAAGTATGCACAATGATAATAGATAAATAAATAGATCCAGAACAGACAGGATGTAAATCTCATTCAGGGTAAAAAATGGAACTTAAATTTACTTGAATTTAACATAGGAAAAAAGTAATATTCTTTTAAATGCCAAGACATCCATTAAACACATTTGCTTATGTGAAATAAAACATATTATAAATATTACCTTGCAACATTTTAAGTGTCACATGCCAATTAACACAATGCATGTGAAGGAAGAATAATGAATTTGAATGAAAGGATTTCATCCGCATATTACAGAAAATATCAAAATGAATATATTCAGCTATTATAGCATGTGGTATATTGATAACAAATTGTACATCCTTAAATCTCCCTGTAACAGGGAATATTTGCCCTTTTACTGCCGGAAGGCTACAGAACCAGCAGGACTGGTGAGGCCCATTTAATGGTCTTTGTACCCAGGAGAAAAGGCAGCCACGGTGGGGAGACAAATGGCCAACCCTATACTTGAGCCAGACAACATATTAGGAGGGCTCAGGGGGGCAAGTAGGCTTGCCCTTGGTCTGGGGAGTCCACTCCTGACTGGGAAAGAGGAAGTACCCTCAGGTGAGGTGCAGTGGGATGCAAAAAGGGAAGTCTTTGTGAGGAAAGGCTGGGGGCGAGGGGGCGGGGGCAGTTTGTATAGAGTTTTCCTTTTTCCCTGCACAGGACCCAGAGGGCATAAAGGATTGCTGTTTAGAGTGAGCTTGTTTCTGAGTACCTGGAGAGATGGTATTTTTAGTTAAAAGCAGTTACTTGCATGTTTTGTTCCAGTTTCTCTAAAGGAATGACTGTGAGGGAAAGTAGAAGTTACATTGCAGGTGCCTCAAAGTGCCCTGTGTGTTTTCATCCCTTGTAAGCAAAGGGCCATATGCACAGATGCAGTGAGAGGAAGAGAGAGCGAGAATGGGATTTAACCCCTTTAAAGCTGGGTAACCCAGAGGGCCCTATTGTGGATCTTAGTTCCCAACTGTGGGCCCATGGCTTAAGGAAATAGCTAGAGTAAATTAGGTCTGGAAAAGCATAAAAAGGGGAAGCCACATGGCCCAAAAGAAGCCCTCCTCCCACTCCCACCTAAGGCTCAGGGTACTTCTTCCATAATTGGCTCTATCCAAGCATGGCAACTGTTTGGAAGAACTAGAATGGGGGGCATGGTTGCTGGATGCTGAATGGTATGGTCCACTAGCAGGCTATTACTGTTGCATTTATTGCATTGGCTGGGAACCCGGTGCACAGCCATATTGGAAATCTTTTTGGGGTTGACTGCCTGAGCCTTGAAGCCAAAAGATGCAGTTAAGCAGGCAATCTAACACCTAGATTACCAACAAGAAGACATGCAAAAGAAGGACATTGTGGTCCAGTTGTTGCACAGGCAACAACACCAACTTGAGAAAGTTATGCACCATCAAGTCCAGCAAGTTGAAGGACAGCTCACATGGTGTTTGCTACAAAGCACCAACTCACAGGATCATCAAAAATTCTAGTTTATTGGACGATGCAAAAGTCAGACCATAAAACCTGGTGCTGATCCCCTCAAACACACACACATTCACACACACACTCACAGTAGCTATCTATGAACACTAAGCACCCGTGTCAAGATATACCTATTCCCAAGCTCTAGAGTCTGCTGTCGATGGCCAGTCGAGGCTTCTTTCAGTACGATGTTGCTTCAGAAGGGGGTCGCCAGCTGGTCCTTCTGGCTGGACAAGCAGGGTGCTGGTCAAGTCAAAGAGGGTGGCATTGGGGGTCATTCTTCACTGCCTTTTATCCCTCTCCGGCAGACTTTGGTGACTCCCCAATTCTTGGGCTTACCCAATCCAGGGGTCATTGACCTTGAGGGACGTCCCTCTTTGCAGATGCTGGATGGCAGGTGTCAACCCCCAGGGTCATGTCTGCACATATGTGCAGTCTCAGGAGTCTGTTGATGAATTTTGATTGATTCACTGCTGTCATGAATAGAGCTCTGGAAGTGGTTGATCAGGGGTTATTTCATCCCCAAGGGTCTGCTTCCATCCTGATTAGTTCAAACGGGGGCTTCTGTAACTTTAACAGTGAAGTTTCCAGGAATTCCTGGCTCTTTATTGATTCTTTCCTGTCCTTGGTCTCTGATTTTGTAGGTGTTAATTGCCGCTCATTAATATACTTATCCAGACTAGCTACTGTGTTATACAATCAACTATGATTCATTCAGGGACCTGCTCCATACATTCCTGCTCTTGCTAACATTGTTACATGGTACAACTTAAACTTAAAGTACATTTGTAAAAGCAACTACAAGCTCTATTTTCACTACAAATACCCCTTATATAAAAATAATAATGATATAATAGAAGAAAAAGAGAGAGGAAGGAAGAAAAGATAGAAAAGAGAAAGCATCCCCCAAAGGGGGCAAATACTAAAAGAGGGGCTTTTGCCATATGGAGGAGCTTCACATTTGAGGGAGGGTGGGGCAGACAAAAGGGTTTCTTGCTACAATGGCAGCAAACATTATGTGATCAGCTAGCACTCCAACAGAAGATGTAGGTGGAGTGGAAGGCAGGGAGAGACTTCCACAGGTTTATACTTGTGAAAATGACAAAAGACAAAGGCATTAAGGCCTCCCTGGAAACATTTGAGATTGCTGCAGAAGCAGCTGATTGAGATAAATAAACTTGAGCAACATCGCTGGGAGCTCTGGGAATAGGACAGGCCCAGGTAGTATACCATACACTCTTGAGAGAAGAAGCTCAGAAGTACAGAAAGGTCGAGGACTCAATTTTACATCTTCTGAAGATATCTGAAGAACACCATCAGCTGTGGTTTTGGGAAAAGAAGGCCAGAGATTTACTATGACCTCACCCTTTGACCCAGAGGTTATGGGGCATCACCTATAGCAGCTTGGTCCAAAACATATTAAAACAACTCTTATGAGACCTAGAGGCCGAAACCTGGAACTGAGTGAGAAGACACCATGCATAGACAGCAGAAGAGGTGGTAAAGTTAACAGAAGCTTTCTCTGAGGCTGAAAAGTAGTCTAGGAAGAAAAGGGGACTCCAGAATAAGGCTGGCTGGAGCCCAAGCACTCAAAGGTTTTAAGGGGAGTTAGGATCCTGAAGATTAGTGGTAATTTCTGTTATCAATGTGAAAAGCCAGAGTACTGTGCCAGGATGTCCCAAGTTAGTGAGAGACCATCCACTGAGCTTGGAGATCCCCAAGATGGGTGAAGTAAAGACAAGGACAGCCTCATCATAGAAGAAATGGACTTTTGTTACAGGGTAGGAGGTAAGGTGGGCAATGGTGTGCTCCAAGAGGGTATATCTCATCCCATGGTAGACATATAAGTGGACAGCAAGACACTGTCAGCTGTGATGGACCATGGTGAATCCAAAGCATGATGCAAGAGGGACTTACTCCTCAAGGAAGAAGGAAGACAGCAGGCAGGAAGGCTCTTGTTTGTTTACGTGGGAAAACCTGAACCGATGAATGTATATGGGTGACTTTGACAGTGATGGTACAGACACACACCATTCCATTTTACATGGCACCACAATGATATTGTCATACCAAATGATATTGGGTAGAGACTTGCCATGGTTCATGGAGGTACTGTGAAACCTAATGTATCTGAACGTTAGTCCGGTGGAAGAGCACAAAATGCAAACAGAGCCTGAAGAAGGCTTGATGGGGCAGTAGTCTGAGGAACCCACTTCATCAGCCTTTGGAGGAACCATTGAACATGGAAGATCTGACTGGCTTGGGACAGTTTGGTGTTGAACAATCATGACAGGAGAAACTCTTTGAAAAACACTGCATTGTGAGGCCACTTCTAAAGAGTAGGTGCCCATGTGGACAGTTTTAGCTCCAAAGGTGTCCAAAGAGCTGTTGAAAGTTTTTTCTTCGGTGGGGCTTCCAAAGGAGATACTAATGGATCAAAGAAGTAATTTCATGTCTAGGGTCATGAGAGGCCTGTATGAAACTCTCAAAGTTAAAAGATTGTGGACTTCAGTATACCACCCACAGACAAACAGGTTGTTCACACTTTCCATCTGTGAACCACAAGCAAAGGAAACAGTGTTGAGTTGCTTGAAGTGCCACTTCCTTGTCTAGGTTCTAGAGGCAATGGCACAGACTAATGTATATTCAAATGATAAATTGTGTCTCTATAATTATAATACAATACTACTAGGTTTTGTACAGTGTAAATGCTATATACCCATGTGTGTGTACATACATGCATACATATACATATGCTAAATATATATATATATATATATATATATATATATATATATATATATATATATATAATGTTATATATAGATAGATAGATAAAACTGTTTCCTGATTTATATAAGTTTGAAACCCTGGCAACTGAGGCTTTTTGTGGGCCTGAATTCTTAACATTACTTATTTTTAAAAATAAATATTCCTGGCTGAATTCATAATTTGGACGATCATCTGTTTAACTCTGTGCTTCTCCTTTCATACACAATGCTGACCATAGGACTTAGATTCTGGCTGCAACTATTCCAGTGTTGTGACCTGTCATCTTCCTAAGCCAAATAATTCCACTCCTATCTCAACCTAGCAGAGAGGTTAAAAGACTAGTGTGACTGGTGAGTGGTGGAGCTGGAAAGAAATACATCCTTAAGGGTGTTGGTAACTCTTACTCTTGTGATTTTTTTTTTTTTTATTGTTTATAATTTTCTTTAATTCCCGACTCCTTGAGTCAAGTGATCTCACGTTAATCTAATATTTAATTTATAAAACAAAATGAGATTTAAATAGTTTCAATTGTCAACTAAATCCTAAGAAAAAAATCGTTTCCAGTTTCAGCATGAGTTTCTATAGGGCAGGGAACCTGCATAATGTGAATAATTGAACATTCTTGAATAATTAGTTATTACTGGTAATGTGAACTAAAATGTGTTATGTGGGTGTTTATTACTTATGCTTATATAGGAATAATGTATATATTTTAAAAAGGTAATTATATAAAGTTTAAGAATACTCCCATGATTCTTTGTTATTTGTGGAAAGAGACATGACAAGTTTAAGTTTGTTTAAAATAAACATTGCAAATTTTTGTGAGGCCCATGTGACTCTTACAAATGCTTTGCAAGCAGAAATAAGTATGAAAATTGTATTCAAACTGTTTTAAAAAGGGAAATTCTTAGAATGGGGACTCAGAACATTATTTCTAGGATTTCTGTAAGAAATAAAAACAGTTAAAAAGAGAGAGAATTGGATACTTTCCTTCTGACTGAATAAAAAGAAGTTTGTTTCATTTTTTGTTTTTTTTTAAGATACACCATATGTGAATGCTAAAGCAAAGTGATTCTTCTAATGGAGGGCTCATAAAAAGAGGTATGGCCCCTGACCTGTTGTTAGGGACCATATCACACAATTCTACTCAGGCTGATTGGGGTGGTCTTGATTGTCGGACTCCTGATTGATTAAAAGAAGCAGAAGGCCACTACTTAAGGTCACTAGGACTTAATACAGACAGTCAAAAAGACTAAGGCTGTACTGATTTAATCTTTGCAGGTTAGTCATAGATGTATATATTGAACTGATAATCAAAAGAACAGACATTCACTTTTGAATCTGGAAATACAGCCGCATGCCTGCAGTGACCCTGGCCAGAAGCTGCAGGGGGAGGGGGGGCATCACAGCACACCTCTCTGCTTGGCTAGAGCAGACAACTTTTGCCAAGGCTAGCCTGCCCACCCTGCAAAAGGGCTTTGTAGGGGAGGTACAAAGTAACCTGGAATGCTGGGGGACTGTGAGTTAACTTGGATCTGGAGGGAATCTGGGACAGAAGTTCAATGAACTGATTTAACCTACATTAGTTGTCTGATACTATGACCATCCAGGTTTATCTTAAACCAGTTTGGGGCATTTTGAAAGTGGTTTATATGCACTGAACTTCTTTTGTGTTATAGATTTGAACTGGTTTCTGATCACTTATATTGGTTTATGTGTAATTTCTGTTCCTAGTCCTATTGTGTTACAGATTTGAACCAGTTTCTGATCACTTATACCTATTTATATGTAATTTTTGCCCCTAGGCCTGGAGCAATGGTTTACAGGCTGTAGAACATATTTGTCTACCTTGTTCCTATTTTCCCAATTCTGCTTCTTTTTCCCATATGTATGATTCCAGTTCCAAATTTAATTTCTTAATGTTGAGTCTGATTGCCCATGTCCCAAGAATGTAAGATCTTCACCACAAGATTGGTTCTTATCTACTTGCTTTACGTGATCTAAATTGTGTAACCTGTAATCAGATGTGCTAATCTGTATTGCAAAACCCCCCAAAATCATCTTAGATAAAGATGCCTTAATTAAGATCACAAATTAGGAGTGCACCATATGTTTCACCTGGCAGAGCTGCATAGTCCTTGAGGGAAGTTAGTATTTAAAGACAGAAGAAAAAAACAGAACCTGATGCGAGAGGGATAAGGTCCGTGGATCAATTACTAAGAATTCTGAGAAGTTCTATGATAGAAAAAGCCAGTTGTGTCATGCAGTGTAATTTTTTTGCACTAAGAATTTGTACATTATTAGGCAGTAGCTTACAGCCAAGTTAATGCAACACAGAGTATTAGAGCATCCTTACTCATACATAGTAGTTACAGTAAGTAACCCAATGTCACTGATGCAAAGGCAAGTCATTGTCCCTTTCTTCATCTCCCCTGATGGGAAGATATTCTTGGAAACATAGCTCTTTGCATGAAGGTTATAGATCTTCCCATGACCTTTCCTTATAAGAGATAAAATGACCCTCTCTGCCTGGACATACATTTATTATTCAGTAAAACGGGAGGGGGAGGGGTGAGGAGGATTTAAGCCCTTAGAAAACAAATAATAGAGAGTGATTTTTCTTCAAAAGTTGCTGTGTCTGCATTTCCAGATGAAAGACATTAGTAAATGCATGCCCCTTCCCCTTAGCAATTGTTTAATGAGACACTGATTACTTTCCTCAAGACATACAAGGACTTTTTGGTATTAACACTGTTAAATGTGCCTTTGGTGGTATATATTAATAGCATTAGTGAAACACAGTGATTAGTTCTTATTAATGCTGTGTTGGCCTAACTCTAGATTGCTTAGGCATGTCCCAGAGGTTTGATTACTCTAAACAGGAATATACAACTTGAATAACAAATCTATATGTAGCCCAAATAACTCTATTCAGGAAACTTCTTGTGTCTGAATAGTGACAAGAAAGTTTTACTCCAAGTTGTATGTGCCCTTTGCAAGAGGTACTAGGGAATGAGAAGAATGGTTCAAATTCACAGCATTATGTGTTATAACATATTCCATTCACTGGCTATATGAAACTTAAAAAAAAAATTGATAGCCCATCAAAACAAAAAGCATCAGTTCTCCTTTTCGTGTTACTTCCCTCTCATATTTCCTTGCATTGCCCTATAACATCGTCAGTGTGAACAGATCTTGCATGGAAAACAGTTGCTTTTTACAGCAACAATGGATAGACTGAATGGATTAGAAATATATACAGCCTTAGAAAAAATATTGCATTTGTCCGGAAACAACTTGTACCTGTCTTTTCCCTAGAACAGAAATATCCTGGGACTGGCACATCACCCTTCCTGAGGGTTAACTGACTGGCTGAATGCACTGCTGATTTTCTGCCACTGATTCTCTGATTTAATCCCAGGCTAACCATTCAGATGCACTTTGCCATGCCCTGGAATAAAATGCCAGTACTTTCCTATCCCATGAACTTTTTAAGGCTTTATCCCAGGACAAAGGATATGGACATCTAAATGATTACTTAGTCTAGTGATAAAATGTTTTATCCTAGGACAAATATGAGGTCTATTTGTAGCTATAGGTGGCTTATAGACATAAACAATAAACATAAAAATGGCGCTGTACTTTAAACTCGGCACTTTTCTGCACTGAACCCAGTGCATGCCCATAAGTTGGACGCTACTTGTCCAATGCCTGTTTAGATCAGGCACCTTAGGGGGGCTTTTTGGGTGCTTTTATCTAAAACTGATTGAATCAGTTTTATATGCCCTGCTGAAGTGCCTGATCTATATAGACACTGTGGAGCTGGGTTGAGTTAACAAGCTGACTCTTCCCGTAAAGTATATTTTTTAAAACATCTATAAGCATCCATAGGCTGCATCCAAACCAGCATGGCTGCTATAGATTTCATAGACATTAGGGCTGGAAGGGACCTTGCAAGATCATCAGGTCTAGACCCTGCACATTCAGACATTCCTTGCGCTACCACCTTGCAGCATGAGGCTGGGGAGGGTGGGGGCTGACCCCAGTAAGTCCTGGGGTCAAAATAGCCACTTAGAAAAAAAATTGGGGTGGCACAAGTGGCAGCAGTGCACACTGCCCAAAATTGGAGCCTGGCCAGCTGAAGTCATACATTAGCTGGCAGCAGGCTTCCTACTACAGAAGCACCACAGCTACAGCTTCTCCAGCCTGCTGTCTGGGCCCCCATCAGCTATCATTGTGCTGGCAGGCCTGGAAAGCTGCCCACAGTGTCCAGAGCAGGAACCTCTCATGGGAATGGCAGTTGTGTGGCAGAGACATGACTAGTTTAAAGTAGAGTACCATTTTTCTTCTTTTCTTAAAGTCTGTAAGCCACCTATAGCTACAAACAGACATCACATTTGTCCTAGGATAAACCATGTTATCCTGGGACTAAATTCAGTCATTCAGATGTCCATATCCTTTGTCTTTGGCCACCTGTCCATGAAGCTGTGTTTGATGTGATGGGGATAAGAACTTGTTCTTGTGAGATGTGTCAGCAGTGAGCATGGTGCTGGGGGCTGGCAGTGTGGGTGGGGGAATCCATGGGTGGTGGTACAGGCAGGCTAGAGCAGAGAGTGGTGAGGAAGTGGTAGCTCATTGTAAGTATCTCCTTGTGAAGTGCTTAAGTGATATGGATCATCCTTTGGAAGTTTATCATTTTAAATTAACTGACAAGAGATCCTAAGAACCTACAGGAAAGATTGTATGTGGTTGGCCAGCGCTCCCAACACCTGGTACCCTGGCTACTGCTGGCTGGTGTGCAGTTCTCCAGGGCCTCAGTTGTTTTCCCAGGGGGTGAACCAGCACTACTGCTACCACAGGTGGTGCTCTCACTGCCCAGCCACTGCCAGGTGTCCTTCATGTCCTGCCCCAGCCTTGCAAATGTTATGTAGCAACAGGCTGCAATGATGACCTTGGAAGTTGTTCTTGGTGAACTTGAGGTGGACAGTGAGGGTGTGCCAGTGCCCCTTGACATGGGCGAAGGCACACTCCATCAGGGTGCAGTTCCAGCCCAGGCAGCTGTAAAAGTGGACTGGCAGGGGTCCAGGTGGCTGGTGTAGGGCTGAATGAGCCAGGGCAGGAGCAGGTAGGCAGGGTCCTCAATGATGGGGGTGGGACCACCACAGCACCCAGCTGCAGAGCCAGCACTCCTAGTGCAAAGCACCCACTCACCAGGAGTATGTGCGTAATGGCCAGGAGTAAAAACCAGGAGTAACGGTGACAAACTCCTGGAAGATCAATTCAGGCTCAACGTTAGGAAAAACTTCACATTCATGGTGTCCAGACTGGGATAATCTCCCTTCAGAGGTGGTGCAATCACCTACCCTGGAAATATTCAAGAGGAGACTAGACAGTCAACTTGCTGGGGTCACCTGACCCCCAGTTATCTTTCCTCCTTGGTGCAGGGGGCTGGACCCAATGATCTTCCGAGGTCCCTTCCAGCCTTACAATCTAGGAATCCACTAGTCCCAGAGTGTCTTTCCTCTGATATCTAGCCTAAATCTACCCTCTGCCAGCTTGTGACCATTATTCCTGGTCACTCCTGGGAGTGCTTGGGGGAACAGGGACTTCCCCGGTGCCTGCTGTTCCCCCCTGTCTAGTTTGTAACAGGCCACTA
Source organism: Crocodylus siamensis (assembly GCF_052110815.1). Classification (NCBI taxonomy): domain Eukaryota; kingdom Metazoa; phylum Chordata; order Crocodylia; family Crocodylidae; genus Crocodylus; species Crocodylus siamensis. Next base: position 52,959,385 of record NC_143395.1, read on the forward strand.
GATCCCCCCTCAGCCTAGTCTTCTGGAGGCTGAACAGGTTGAGGTCCCGTAGTCTTTCCTCATAGGGCCTGCCCTGCTGCCACAGATCATACGAGTGGCCCTCCTCTGGACCCTCTCCATGTTGTCCACGTCCTTCTTGAAGTGCGGTGCTGAGAACTGGGTACAGTACTCCAGCTGCGGCCTGACCAGTGCCGCATAGAGGGGGAGTATCACCTCCTTGGACCTGCTCGAGATGCATCTGTGGATGCATGACAAGGTACGATTGGCCTTCCTGACTGCATCCCCACACTGCTGGCCCATGTTCATCTTGGAGTCAATGATGACTCCAAGATCTTTTTCTGCCTCTGTACTAACAAGAAGGGAGATCTCCAACCTGTAGGTATGCTGCCGGTTGTTCCTTCCAAGGTGCATCACCTTGCACTTGTCAGTGTTGAATCCCATCCTATTCTCATCCGCCCACCTTTGTAACCTGTCTAGGTCCAATTGTAGCCTATTGTTCCCTTCTAGCATGCCCACATCCTCCCACATCTTAGTGTCAACAGCAAATTTGAACAGGGTGCTTTCTACCCCCTTGACCAAGTCACTGATGAAGACGTTGAACAGTGCGCGCCTGAGGTTGAAAATGACCCATCCACCACCACCCTCTGGGTGCGGCCCTCCAGCCAGTTGGCAACCCAATTGACTGTGTGGGTGTCGACACCACAGTCACTCAGTTTCTTAATGAGAACAGGGTGAGAGACAGTGTCGAACGCCTTCCAAAAGTCCAGGAAGACTATGTCCACTGCTACCCCTGCATCTAATGATTTGGTAATCTGCTCATAGAAGGCCACCAGGTTGGTCTGACAGGACCTGCCACTGATGAACCCATGTTGGTTGGCCCTAAACATGAAATCCCTTGCTGGCCCCTCATGGATGTGTGCCAAGATAATTTTCTCAAACAGCTTGCCTAGGATCGAAGTAAGACTAACTGGCCTATAGTTTCCTGGGTCCTCTTTCTTACCCTTTTTGAAGATGGGAACCACGTTGGCCCTCTTCCAGTCCTCTGGCACCACACCAGAGCACCATGAGTGCTCATAAAGCCGTGCCATGGGTCCTGCAATGACTTCAGCCAAATCTTTTAGTACTCTAGGGTGGAGATCATCTGGATCAGATGACCTGAATACGTCTAGTCCCTCCAGAAGCTCCCTAACTAGTTCATCACTAACCCTTGGCCTAGGTTGTGCCTCCCCTGGGGCTTGAGAGGGGCCCAGCAGGGGGGTGGCTGTTTCGATCACTGCTTAGGAAGATGGAAGCAAAGAAATCATTAAATATGTTGGCTTTGTCATCTGGTGTGAAGACCAAATTTCCTAATGTGTCCTGCAGGGGCCCCACATTACCTGGAAACTTCTTTTTACTCCCTATGTATTTAAAGAAGGACTTCTTATTGTCCTTAATCTGGGAAACTAGTCCCAGTTCCATCTCTGCCTTGGTCTTCCTGATTGCCCCCCTACATCCCCGAGCAACTGCAATATAGTCCTTCCTGGTGATGGCCCCTTCTTTCCATTGGGAGTATGCCTCCCTTTTAGCTAGGAGACATTCCCACATGCTCTTGGTGAGCCATGGGGGCTTGTGTGCCCTCCTGCTCCTTTTGATCTTCGTTGGGATTACCTCAGTTTGGGCTTGGAGGATTGTCTTCTTGAGGAGCGACCACTCTCCTTGGACACCTGGCTCCCCTCCCCCCTGGGACCTCAGTGCATTCCCAACTATCCTCCCTAGCTCGCTGAAGTTTGCCCTTCTAAAGTCTAGGGCTGCTGCCTTGCTGCAGGCCTTTGCCACCTTGCACTGGGAAGTTCAGGTCCACCATGACTACCATATTCTTAGACTTCACTACCTCTGTGAGCTGACCTAAGAATTCATAGATTCATAGATGCTAAGGTAGGAAGGGACCTCAATAGATCATCGAGTCCGACCCCCTGCATAAGCAGGAAAGAGTGCTGGGCCTACATTACCCCAGCTAGATACACATCTAGCCTTCGCTTGAAGACCCCCAGGGTAGGGGAGAGCACCACCTCCCTTGGGAGCCCGTTCCAGACCTTGGCCACTCGAACTGTGAAGTTCCTCTTAATATCCAATCTAAATCTGCTCTCTTCTAGCTTGTGGCCATTATTTCTTGTAACCCCCGGGGGGGCCTTGGTGAATAAATACTCACCAATTCCCTTCTGTGCCCCCCTGATGAACTTATAGGCAGCCACCAGGTCGCCTCTCAACCTTCTCTTGCGGAGGCTGAAAAGGTCCAGTTTCTCTAGTCTCTCCTCGTAGGGCTTGGCCTGCAGGCTCTTAACCATACGAGTGGCCCTTCTCTGGACCCTCTCCAGATTATCCACATCCTTCGTGAAGTGCGGCGCCCAGAATTGCACGCAGTACTCCAGCTGCGGTCTGACCAGCGCCCGATAGAGGGGAAGTATCACCTCCTTGGACCTATTTGTCATGCATCTGCTGATGCACGATAAAGTGCCATTGGCTTTTCTGATGGTTTCGTCACACTGCCGACTCATGTTCATCTTGGAGTCCACTAGGACTCCAAGATCCCTTTCCACTTCCGTGCCACCCAGCAGGTCATTTCCTAGGCTGTAGGTGTGCTGGACATTTTTCCTCCCTAGATGCAGCACTTTGCATTTCTCCTTGTTGAACTGCATTCTGTTGTTTTCTGCCCACTTGTCTAACCTGTCCAGGTCTGCTTGCAGCTGCTCCCTGCCCTCCAGCGTGTCCACTTTGCCCCATAGCTTAGTGTCATCTGCAAACTTGGACAGAGTACATTTCACTCCCTCATCCAAGTCGCTGATGAAGACATTAAAGAGTATCGGTCCAAGGACCGAGCCCTGCGGGACCCCACTGCCCACACCCCTCCAGCCATCCACCCACCCATCCACCACGACTCTCTGGGTGTGACCCTCCAGCCAATTCTCCACCCACCGGACTGTGCAGTCATCCAAGTCACAGCCCCTTAACTTGTTCACCAGTATGGGGTGGGATACCGTATCAAAGGCCTTCCTGAAGTCCAAGTATACGACATCCACCCCTCCTCCTGCGTCGAGGCGTTTTGTAACCTGGTCATAAAAAGAGACTAGATTGGTCAGGCACGATCTGCCTGCCACGAACCCATGCTGGTTTCCCCTCAGCATAACTTGCCCTGCCGGGCTCTCACAAATGTGAGCCTTGATAATTTTTTCAAAGACTTTGCCAAGGATGGAGGTGAGACTAACTGGCCTATAGTTGCCCGGGTCCTCCTTCCTCCCCTTCTTGAAAATGGGAACCACATTGGCCCTTTTCCAGTCCTCCGGGACTTGACCCGTGCGCCACGAGCGTTCAAATATTCCCTCCAGTGGCTCTGCAATGATGCTGGCCAGTGTCTTCAGTACCCTCGGATGGAGCTCATCCAGGCCTGCCAACTTAAAGGCATCCAGTTCTTCCAAGTGACCCTGCACCACCTCAGGGTCCACGCATGGAAGTCTGGTGCCTTGCTGCTGCCTCCCTACACTCCCAGTGAGAGACTTGTCATGCCTCTCGCTTAGGAACACTGAGGCGAAGAACTCGTTGAGGAGTTCAGCCTTGTCCCCTCTGTCCGTCACCAATTGTTTATGCCCATTTAGCAGAGGTCCTATTCCTCCCTGGGCCTTCCTTTTATTCCCTATATATCTAAAAAACAATTTCTTATTGTCTTTTACTTGGGTTGCCATCCTCAGCTCCATGGTAGCTTTGGCCTGTCTAACTGCCTCCCTACAAGCACGAGCAGAAGAGGTATATTCCTCTTTGGTGATCTCTCCCTGTTTCCACTTTTTATGTGCTCCCCTTTTGGCCCTTAGTCTGCCCTGGATTTCTCTGGTCAGCCAGGGAAGCCTCCTGGCCCCTTTCCCTCTTTTACCTCTCACGGGGATCGTCTCGCTTTGTGCTCGAAGGATAGTTTCCTTAAGGCACAGCCACCCTTCTTGGGCTCCCATCATTTCAAAACTACTACTCTGTAGTGCATCCTTCACTAATCACCTGAGTTCACTGAAATCAGCTTTCCTAAAGTCCAGCACGTTCACCCTACTAGTTACCTTACCCACTCGACGCCTTAGTTTGAATTGTATTTTTAGGTGATCACTGTCCCCCAGATGGCTACCGATCTGTAGGTCCCCTACTATGTCATCCCCCGTTGCCAATACCAGATCCAGTAAGGCATTCTCCCTAGTGGGACCATGTACCTCCTGCGTCAGGTGGAGGTCCTGTACACAGGTTAGAAACCTGCCTGAGTGGTGGGACTTTGCTGTCTGTGTCTCCCAACAGATGTCTGGATAGTTTAGGTCCCCCATGACCACCACCTCTTTAGCTTTTATGGTCTCCGAGAGTTGCCTCAGGAGCCCCAAATCTATTTCTTCCCCTTGATGTGGGGGTCTGTAGCAGACCCCTACCACCAAATCCTTTTCTCCTTGCCCCCCATGTAGCCTAACCCACAGTCCTTCTACTTCCTCATCCTTTGATTCTGTCTTGATGAGGGTTGATGTATATTGCTCCTTAACATAGAGGGCAACATAGAGCATAGAGCATTCCTGGTCAAGCTCTTCCCCTTGGTTAGGAGGTCTGTAGTAGACCCCCACTGTTAGGTCTCTTTCCCCTCGACTGCCTTTTTAATCTAACCCAAAGCACTTCAGAGTGCCCTTCCTCTGATTCTTTATTAATTGATGAGGCTGGGTATTCCTCCTTAATGTAGAGTGCCACCCCCGCACCTTTCCTTCCTATCCTGTCCCTCCTGTACAGCCTATAGCCTTTGACATTCACCACCCAGTCATGCATTGAGTCCCACCATGTTTCAGTGATCCCCACTATGTCCGGGTTGGTGTCAGCCAGCAGGAGGGTGAGTTCCACCTTCTTGTTTCCCATACAACGAGTGTTTGTGTAGAGGCATTTGAGGCCTCCTGAGGATGTGTGCACTGGCCCCCTAATCGCAGCATTGCCCTGGCCCCTGTCGCTTACCTGTGTATAAGTTTCAATCGTTGGTCTGGGCTGGGCTGAACTTGTGGGCATTGCTTGGTCTGGCAGTCCGATGATTCCTCCACCTTTGTCTTCCCCTTCCCCCAGTGAGCCTAGTTTAAAGCCTGCCAGAGGAGGTCCACCAACCTAGAAGAAAACACATACTTACCTCTTGGGGAAAGGTGGAGCCCATCCCATCAAAGCATGTCTTGCCGTGATGGCTGAGGAAGCCAAAGCCTGCCTTGAGACACCATTCCTGAAGCTGCCAGTTGGTCTCTGCGATGCACATTACATGCCGTCTTCCAGTCCACTCACTGGTAGGATAGAAAAGAAAACCACCTGTGCGCCCATCTCCTTTAGACCTCCTTTAGCTTGGAGGCTTCAGTCTCCACCTCTTCCCATGTCCCTTCCTTCCCCCACAACCCTTTGTCACTTATCTGCAAGGAGCTGCTATCCACAATGTCTAGCTTTATTTCTGGCTGTGCACATGCATGCAGCACCCCTGTGTACACGGGTGGATTAACATATGGGCCAGCAGGGCCTCTGCCAATCAGGGGACCCCAGATGCCTAGATTCCCTCAGGATATGGCAGGTTTCCTCTTGCAGGCAGGCAGCATTAGAGCCTGCAAAGCATTTTGCTTGAGGCTGCTGGGAGTGAGGCATGGGGTACCGCATGCATGTGTGTGGCCAAGAATGCAGACAGGCAACATGGAGAGCAGCTCCCTGCAGGTAAGTGAGGAAGGGCAGGGGATGTATGGCTGATGCAGGGTCCCTGGGAAAAAGCAGCAGCAGGAGAGCCCTAAGCCCATAGACAGCAATTTGCATCTGCCCATGCCCCACTCGGCTCCACTCTGCTCTGACCATGGTGGAGGGGAGGGGCAGCAGGGGGCAGAGAAGAGAGGTGGGCATATGGCATTCCACCCCAGCCTGACTGGATTCACCCAGCCTCCCCTGTAGGGCACAGAGGCCCACCCATCCTTGGCAGCAGCAGGGGAAGTGTTCCCTCCCCCCACTGGGGTGTGGGGGGCCTCCAATTTTCTCTTTCCCCAGGGCCCAAAAAAATCTTAATCTGCAGCTGCTCTTGTATCTCACTTCCAGCAAACCCAAGCAGTACCCAGGACCCCTTTCAGGCTGGAGTGCTGCCCTCCTGCAAGGGGAAACCCTCCATTTCCCGGGGAAGCTCAGGGGTCTGGGGGCCCCTGATTGTCAGGGGCCTCTGGGCCCAGGTATCATTGGCCTGTGCATTAAATCACCTATGAATATTATAAGGACACATTGAAAGCATACTTCAAGAAACCAAATGCCTACATAAAGAGCTGAGAAGAGCTGGCTGCTGACCAATGCCAATGGAACCACAACCTCAACCAAGTAGCAGCCTGTTCTGAGGTAAAGTGTTGTACCCTTGAAGCAGAGAAGAGAAAGCAGAGGAAGGAAACAGAGAGAAATCCTAGCCTTTGGCTTGTTTTCCCTTGTGAAAAGACCTGCAAATTCTGCGGATAGAGCTGTTGGTTCAAGGATTGGACCCATATGTCACTTCAAGATGGATCAGTGAGCTGTGGTAGAGATCATTCTTGAATTGAGGGATTGCCAATGACGAAAATGAGACAAACTTGATTCCTTCCATAAGTGTGTAACCAAAACATTGAAGTGTTACCCTCCAGATACCATTCATATTATCTGTCTGCTTCTGAGCATGTGTGATTGAGATGTGTTGCTTGTACAAATAAATGGTAATCCAGCTCTGGAATTAATCATAACCAAAATATTTAAACATAATTGTGGGTGGATACGCTATAAACTTGCATTCTTATAAGATAGTTAACATGCTGCAAAGTTACATTTTGTTTTAGAGTGATGTCCTGTTAATGAAAATGAAAGTCATTTTGCTACAATAAATTTAGGTGATTTACTTTTAACTCAATTTATGTTGAGAAATGAATTATACAGCCCTTTGTAGAGTGTTTCTGTACTACTTAGCTACCTCAGTGTTTTTCATAAGTGTCTGATCCAAAATTCTTGCTCTCTCTGCCAATAATCTTTTTCTACATTTATTTTTGAACTACCCAAGGCTTGAAGTAAACACTGATGTTATGCTTCAGTTAGTCTACGAGGCCACCACTTATCATGACCAATATTGCCTTGTGATTTCCTTGTAAACTCCTGTCTATTTTTATCCATTTATATACACGTACGTCATCAACACAGAATGTGATAATTATTGTGATTGTGATGATAAGTACAATTGGCAAGGTACTGAGATTTATGCATTTTGTAATTTGTTTATATTAATGAATGATAAAGCAGAAAAAGTAAATAATGGTACCATGGATACATCTAAAAAATCTCACAACAAAACAACAAGAGAAAAATTAAACACATTGTACACATAACACATTGAATATCAACATTAAACTGCTGAAAAACATGGGGAGTTCTTTGGTGAAACAGAATTTATGTATATGCAGTGGTGAATGGCAAAGGGAAGGTGTGCTATGGTGCAGTTGCACCCTACTTTGATTCCTTGTCCAGCCAAAGTTTAAAACCTACTTCTTGGAAATGACAGAAGCATTTCTATTCAAGTAGCACTGAGGGCGTCACTTGACTTCACGGCTCATTAAAACCTACAAACTATAAACTCCTTATTCCGTAAGTGTTAACAACCCTCTCTCCATTTGTAATGGTCTTGATATTCCCCTAATCAAGTTCTTCTTTCCTCTCCCAGTCTCTTGTTTATTAACTGTTCCTTGTAATGTAATATTTCACAGCCCCAAAGTCTATTTTTAACTCTAGCTAAAAGCATTACAGAAACCTTAACTTAGGTGAATATGAACTCAGACTTGGGAATAACTTTTAGTGAAGCGTTGGATGGACTGTCAAGATATTCTCAAAAGGGCTAGATTTGGCTGGTCTTATTTACTCTGAAAGAGATATACATTTCATTCAAATGGCTATAAAACTAAAGAAAAAGACATTGGTTATTTTTGCTAAGCCTTTGTGTTTTATACATATGATATAGAAAATGAATGTGCATTCCAGTGAATTTGTTTTTGTTTTTGCTTCAATCTTACACTGAATAATATAGTTCTAGATCCCTAGTTTATTAGTCAAGCTTCTACTTCCTTTGACCTGGAAAAATACATATGGGGTTTTTTTTATATGTAATGATGCACCACACCATCTACATCCGCCTTTTCAAAACCCTACATCCATTCATGTGGGTGCCATCCAAGAACAGAGTATTACAAATCTTAAAAGAAGGTGCTGTTGACATGGGCAAACTATGGGATTTTCCTCAGTGAAATGATCCTATATATGACAGGCAAGTCTTTGGTGGTCAACAGTACATTGAACCATATAATGACATGGGCAAGGTGTTTCAGCAGTAGGCACTGCTGTGGTCATTCCCTTTTGAATCAGATACAGGTTTCTGCCAGTACTAGAAGATCATGAAAGCAAAATTAATTGTGATATGAACAGCCTTCAGAGACCATGTCCTGTTACACTAGTGACCAGCCATTATGGTTGGTTGAAAAGGTCAGGACATCACTACTCCTCAGTGTTGCCATCCCATTTCATAGCAATATGGAATTGCATTTTATAACTATGATAACCATCTCTTTTTCTTTTATTCTTTTGTCGCAGTTGAATTCTAGCTGAATAATTTTATAAAGTAGTACTTAAAAGAATATTTTGTTGTAAAATGATGAAAATGGACATGCATAAATGAGTCCTATCCCTTGATGATTAAATGCTTTTTGCATTTGATATTCTTTTATTTTTTTTTACATATGAATATGAGGATATCTGTCAAAGTGCAGGAAGAGTAATGTTATCATTGTTCTGTACAACTGACTTCAGTGCTAAGAACAAGACAGTTTACTGAAAACAGTAATTAATCCAAATTTGGTAACATTTTTATTTACTGTCTGAAATAGTTTTGGGAGGACTGCCTAAGAGCAGTACAAGCAGGCTATCTCATGGTGAGGTAAATTATTTTAAACTTTTATCCACCCTCTCGTATTGCTTTATGCAGTATGTTACTCTGATGTTCAAAACTGTTCTGTTGCTCTGATGTTCAAATCTGTAGAGTTGTCACCAGTGTTGTAAAAGAGAAAAATGGCTGGGATGTTTGACATATAAAAGTATCAGAACCTATTAGTGATAAACAGTGTGTTCTTTCTTCTCTTGATAGATTATATGTACTTTCATTAAATGTAAAAGGAGAATGACAGGGGAAAGCAATAATCTGGATTTTTTTGTTACAATGTTGTTGGCATCTGAAGGGTTTCTTTATATTTTTCTTAAAGAAAATGTGTCAATGGTAACTGATTTTGTTGGGAAAGATATGATGAAAAGAGTCTCTACAACAATAGCTAAGACAACTGTCAAACTGTGATGCTATTACTCCTGTTCTAGTCTTGACAAACAGAAGTGCTAAGAAGAAAAAATGAAATAATTAAAATCCTTTTACTGACTATTAAAATAAAGGAAAAGTTGCAAATTTCAATATAGCAAATATTAATAAATCACAGGTGAATACTATTTAATTAAAATATTTGAAACAAGGCAACAGCAAATGCAACTAAACTAAAAGTGAGCCAAATATGGAATCACAACTGTGTTTGCCTTAATGAGTATAATTGTGAAGATGCGCATTTATATTATCAGTTTCTTGTTATCTCTGTAATTGTGGCAGAATTAGAACATCTTTTGTTAGTTGATAAGAAAACTTAGAAGTGTTACCTTTGGAAGGAAGTGAGGAAAAGGATTTGATTTCCTTTTGGTGAAATATCTTTGCCAGTCTCATTAAGACAAAGCTTATATAGTCTGATTTGCAATACCAAGCATAAAGAAAAAATATTTCTTTATTCTGCTTTGGCCAAATATGGTACAAAGTAGGTCATCAACAATATTTTTAGTGTAATGGATGTTTCATTCTACAGTGGCATCATTTACTTCTCCATTTACTCTAATTGAGGGCAGCTTGATTTGAATTATATTTAGTTTTATGACTAAAACATCACTATAGCAGCAAAGACAAGGTGAACAAATTCCTTTTTTTGTTTACTTGACTAAAATGCATTCCCATGCACTTCAGAGATGAGGGACAAAAATGTCATATTCAGCACATAATTAAGTCAATATTACTAGTAATGCAGCAGGACTCATTTAAATGAAGCCCCATGAAAGAGGAAAAATCCTAAAAGGAAAATATTATCACAACAGGGTTTTCCTTCCACAAAGAGTCACTGCTGGTCATATAAGCAGAAGAGATTATTATAAAAAAATAATGAATTGGACTCTATATTTTAAAAAAGAAGAATTGTAGGGTATATAGGGTATGTGCAAACATTAAAGTTTTCAGTTCCACTGATTGAAATGCTTTACATGCAAGTGTTCAAAGTACTTCAATTGCTCTAAAAATGGCTGATACTGTAGAAAATGCCACTGAACTGGGCGAGATTGAAGTCTTACTTGATTGGGGTGCAAGTGTTTGAATACATTGTTGAACACATTCCCAACTGATTGGAGCTGCAGGGATACCCTCCAGCATCCCAACATGCCTTGCTCCTGTGGTGGGCTTACATAGCTGTCCAGACCATCTGGGCTCAAAGAATCCATGTTGTGGTTGGTGGAAAATTTCCACCAAACAGGTGATAGCTAGGGAGGGGCTTGCCCCAGCCCTACCTGAGGCAAGGCAAAGAACCCAGACCTGGTTGAAGCCTGCACCTTGCTTCAACCTGATTGGTCTGTTTGCAGTCTGGGAACGGAGCCTCTGGAGGGGATAAAAATATTCCCAGCAGTGTTCCCAGCATGGGCTGCTGCATTGATTTTTTTTTTTTTTTTTTTTTTTCATAGACATTAGGGCTGGAAGGGACCTCGGGAGATCATCGAGTCCAGCCCCCTGCCCAAAGGGCAGGAAGTCAGCTGGGGTCATAGGATCCCAGCAAGATAAGCATCCATTGAGGATTGAAGATGAGGACTAGGCCAAAGAAAAGCTGGCAAGAGCTGGCCATTAGGGGCAGAGCTATTGCCCCAAATTGCCTGAAGACCCTCCTTGATGGATGGGAGAAGCAAGCAGTTGTGACCACAGCCCCACCACTGAGAAGTGGCATTGGTGCACAGATGGATGCATGCGCTGAGACCCTGAGAGCTGCATGAGGAAGCTCAGATCTGCATCTCCAGGTAGTACATGGGATAGTGTATGAAGCCAGGACACAGAGCTGCACGAGACAGCTTGGTTCCCCCATCCCTGGCAATCAGCTAGGACACAGTGCTAACAGCGTGACACAGAGTGATCCAGGAGGCATCAGGACCCCTGAAAACCATTCCGGGTGACTCTGGTCTACAGCTACTGGCACAGAACCAGTGGCTCAGTGCAGAAAATGCTGCACAGAGAGTCTGGGATTGGAGTGAGCCCCAGTGCTACATAAAGTGGTCTGGGCCTCCAACCCCTAGCAGAAGGCAGGACCCTCGGTGCACATGACGGTGCACAGGTCCACTAGTGGCCAGCGGCCCAAGGGGAGCCAGTGGCCTCGGAGGCCTCACATGTGAGGAGCAACTCAGCCAAGGGGGACCACCCATCCAGATTCCTAGAGTTGTGAGTTGCTAGAGGAAAGGATTCCCACAGAGGGGCGTAATTTCTCCTGATTATTTAGGGTCTCCTAGAAGGATAGCAAAGGGAGAGGGCCCTTCAGTTTAGAGAGCCGAGAGAGAGGGTCCTTCAGTTTAGAGGCTCCTTCTGGGTTGTGAAAGGCCCAAGAGGTATTAGAGTTTCCCCCTCACTAGCCTCTGGAGTGCTGGCAGGCCTCAGGACCCATCAGGGCCTTGGGGACCATTAAAGAGTTATGTTTTGTTTCTGATGCTATGCACCTAATATTTTGTAAGATAGCACCTTATATTTTGTTATTCCTGTGTAATGATAATTGTTGAACCATTGACACATGATCTCACTGAAATCTCTGCTGGGACCTCTCCCTGCTACCCACCTGTTGCTTATCCATTCTTGAATTGTGCTTACCTGTACTGGTTTACTACTTACCTTCTTTAATTTGTGCTTATCTGTATTGATTTACTACTTACCTGTTCCTGATTGAAGCCTCTTGTCGTGGTGTTAAAGGACAATAAAAGGTCCTTTTTCAGTTATGTAGGGAGCCAGAGAAAAAGCAAGGGCAACATTGGACCCCTGCTAAACCAGATGGGACAACTGATGCCCATGAAAAAGCCACCTTATTAAATGGGTACTTTGTGTTGGTCTTTCAACAGTCCCATGGGATATCCATGCCCAGTATGGAACAGGGATGTCTGGGTGAGGGAGACTCCCTGCCCTCCATCAATGCTGACCTTATGAAGGAACACTTTGAGAGGCTGGATACCTTCAAGTCAGCTGGCCCTGACAATCTACACCCCAGGGTACTCAAGGAGCTGGCGAGCATCATAGCCCAGCCTCTGGCATGGATCTTTGAGAATTCTTGGTGCATTGGTGTAGTGCCCGAAGACTGGAAGAAGGCCAATGTGGTGCCGATCTTCAAGAAAGGGAGGAAAGTGGATCCGGCAAACTATAGACCCATCAGCCTGACCTCTATCCCAGGGAACATCTTAGAAAAGCTTATTAAAGAGGCCATCCTTAATGGACTGGCTAACACCAACATCCTGAGGGATAGCCAGCATCGGTTTGTTGCAGGTAGGTCTTGTTTGTCTTGACTTCAAAAAAAGCCTTCTATCTGGTATCCCATGATCACCTCCTGGTGAAACTGGCCAGTTGTGACCTTGGGTCCACCACGATCTGCTGGCTGGGAAATTGGCTCCATGGTCAGACCCAGAGGATAGTAATTGATGGCAGTCACTCATTGTGGTGCCCTGTGACAAGTGGGGTCCCTCAAGGCTCTGTCCTTGGACCCATATTGTTCAACATCTTCATTAATGATGTGAACATTGGAGTCAGAAGTGGACTGGCCAAGTTCGCCAATGACACCAAACTCTGGGGCAAAGCATCCACACCTGAAGACAGGAGGGCAATCCAAGCTGACCTGGACAGGCTCGGCAAATGGGCGGACGAGAACCTGATGGTGTTTAACACCAAAAAATGCAAGGTTCTGTTCTCCACCTTGGGAGGAAAAACCTGCAGCATCCTTATAGGTTCGGCAGTGCTACTCTGGCTAGCACTACAGAAGAAAGAGACTTGGGTGTCATCATTTACCACAAGATGAACATGAGCCTTCAATGTGATGCTGCAGCTAGGAAAGCAACCAAAACGCTGGGTTCCATCCATAGATACTTCTCAAGCAAGTCCCAAAATGTCATTCTCCCGTTGTACTCAGCCTTAGTGAGGCTGCAGCTGGAGTACTGCATCCAGTTTTGGACCTCATAATTCAAAAAGGATGTGGAGAAGCTTGAGAGAGTCCAGAGAAGAGCCACACACATAATCAGAGATCAGGAAAACAGACCTCATGATGACAGGCTGAGAGCCATTGGGCTCTTTAGCCTGGAAAAGCGCAGGCTCAGGGGTGACCTGATGGCCATCTATAAGTTTATCGGGGTGATCACCAGTATCTGGGGGAACGTTTGTTCACCAGAGTGCCCCAAGGGATGATCAGGTTGAATGGTCATAAACTACTGCAAGACCGTTTCAGGCTGGACATAAGGAAGAATTTCTTTACTGTCCAAGCCCCCAAGGTCTGGAATAGCATGCCATTGGAGTTGGTTCAAGCATCTACATTGAACACCTTCAAGAAAAAAATGTATGCTTATCTTGCTGGGATCCTATGACCTCAGCTGACTTCCTGCCCCTGGGGTAGGGGACTGGACTCGATGATTTTCCGAGGTCCCTTCCAGCCCTAATATCTATGAAATCTAGTGTATAGAACTCCATGATTCTGCTTTCAGAGTATAGATTTATGTCATAGTTGTATATTTGTAAATATGTCTATTAATATAGCTCTCTCAGTTCATTTTTATTAACAATCTGTATATAGCTAAGTTCAAATTGTCCCAGCCTGTCTCTATAGGGAATAGAGGGAAACTGGACTGCAATTGTAGTTTCTTTTCATAGCACTCTTGCCTAGCCAACACTACTCTTCCATTAGAGGAGGGCGCACTTACCCTGGTGCACCTGGAATGCACTCCTATTCCTCACACCTCCCCTTCAGGGAGAAGCTATGAGATTCAGGCTACAGTCTGTTGCTGCAGCCTGAGTCACTGGAAACCATAGCTCTTGACAGGTGAGCATCTGGGAAAGGCCAGGCTTTTTGAACCAACCAGAACCTGTGCAGCCTTCAGACCCCCCACCACCACCCCCCTGAGCTGTTGGGGGAAGATCACCTACCAACACATGCAAACACCCAGTCAACCCCTGCCCTCCAACCCCCTTAGCCCATATCCCCTCCTACCACATAGACAGTGACTAGCCACCCACCACCCCTGCACTGTCTCTAAAGCCTCCTGACCTCTCCAACACAGATACTGACTATCCTGCCCTACAGTCCAAGGAAAGTGGTGCTGGCTCCTACCCTGGGGGTCTTTAAGAGGAGGCTAGATGTACACCTTGCCGGGGTTGTTTGACCCCAGTACTCTTTCCTGCCATGGGAGGGGGTCGGACTAGATGATCTACTCAGGTCCCTTCCAACCCTAAAAACTATGAAACCATGAAACTATATTTATATATGTGTATAAGTATATCATTTCAGAGGCCAGCATTATCATCTCATCTATGGTTTGTCCTATTACACATTTCCCTATGAACTATTAACACTAGTGGTACTAGTGTAACTTTATTTCACTTCTCCAAAAAAAGAAAGCATATTTGCAGTAATTTTAAATATAGGTGTTCAGGGGCAGTCTATTAGGACTATATTTTCCCCCATGAAAATAAAACATTTTTATAACAGATTACATGGATAAGAATTCAGAGTCACTATAGAAGCTGCCCTTCCTCAAACCTTATCCAGTTTCCCATTTCAGATGACAGATTTATTCCCTGATCCTCAGTTCCAACCACTTTCAGACTATATCTCCATCTTCCTCCTTACCAATCATAATATACAGCAGGAGCCTAAGCCAATGGCCCTTTGAGGCTAGGAACAGAAGTTACAGATAACCAGTTTAAGTGATCAGAAATGGGTTTAAACCTGTAACAGAACAGAAGCTCAGTGCACATAAGCCAGTTTCAAAATGGCTGAAACTGCTTTAAGGTAAATTTGGTTGGATGTAGTATCTGATTTAACTGATTTGGGTCAAACTGCTTTATGAAACTTCTGTCCCACACCCCTTCCTGGTTCAACTTCACTCACCATTTTCACTCACCATTCCCCAGTATCTGAGCATGCTTTCCAGTTCTGGGCTATTCTCTGCTATCTGCTGCAGAGAGCACGGCTGGCCCTGCCCCTCTGTTCCCTACCCAGAGCAGTAAGGACTAACAAGGGTTGCGGGGGAGGGGAGGGCAAGCCCAGCTGCGGATGCAGCCCAGTCTTCAGGGACAGGGATGGAGGGACTGCCCTCTACAGGCAAATGCCAGCTGAGATCTGGGGCCAGGGAGGGGGGTTAAACACCCCTTCCCCTGCTCAAACTTACTGCTGGCTGCAACTGTGGACTACAAATCCCAGAGGCACCTGGGAACAGGAAGTGTAAGTGATGAGCAACCCTGGTACTAAACAAGATTAGGTTGAGGTCCATCCATGTTACAAACATGTCCAGGTTGGTCTGTATTGCTAGCTTGTCTTTGAGTGTGACCACATTCCCCCATAGTTTGGTGTCGTCAGCAAACTTTGTTAGTTTCCTTTTAATATCCAAATTGAAATCATTGATGAAAATGTTGAAAAGCACTGGTCCAAGTACTGAATCCTGAAGGATGCCATTAGTCACCTTCCATCATGATTACTCAGATCCATCAATCAATAATTTCTGGGTCCTACCTGGCTTCTGTCTTGAGCCACTGCAGGCATGTGGCTATATTTCCTGTATCAAAGGTAAATGTCTGTTCACTTCTGTTTCAATTTAATCTGTGCAGCTTAGACTAACCTGCAAAGACGGAACCAATTCAGCGTTGGGCTTTTTGACTGTTTGTACCTAGCCTGAGATTTTATGGGCTGAAATGTAATGCAGCATCAAGGAAGTAGACACTTAGAAATAATTTATTTTACCAATGGTTAGAGAAAAGGGTGTCCATCAATAGAATTTTTATGACAGAGATATAATAAGCACGTTGTCTACCTTGTGCAGGGCATTTCTTCCAAACCAGCTGCTAAACATGTCCCGTTTCTCCTGACGACAAAATTATAGTCTGATGGTTGTAGACACTATCTGTTGGTCTCTATTACCCTGCTATATCTGGCTACTCCATTGTACCATTTCCCTCAGACTTTTTGTGAAAAATCAATGTATTATGATATCTAATTTCTAATCCTTGTAAAAACATATTTGCAACTGGTTTTGGAGGTCCATCAACAGAACTTTTCACTTGTTGGAATGTTTAATGGGATGCTCCTTATCTAGATGATTGTTTTTACCTTATTTTATTTCACTTTACTTCACCTTTATTTTGTATTTGATTTCACTTCTTCCTTATCTAATTTCAGGTGAAATGACCATGATAAACCAAACACACAGAGAGAGGTATACTCAGTATTAAAATAATATAATGCAATTCTCCATAACATGTACATTGAATTACTTCTGTTGTTGTCGATTACATAAATGATGTTTCTAAAAACTTTCCATTGATGAATTGTCACATTCCATTAAATCACAGCTATTTGCATAAATAATTTAACCATAAAAGGAAGAGTCAATTGTATGTTGTAAGCACAAACCATTAGACAACAAAGTGACACCTAAAACATATCGAATTTTGACAACCTGACAGTTATTTTTTCCAGATTTTTGACATACGGGAAAATCAATACCCCGAGAAGCAAATTTTTTGCTGTGACACCAGAGATATGGTCCTGTTTTCAAGTATAATAGTAGCTAAGATGCACCCCAATTTAAAGAGCTCAAAAGAAGGTCATTACTTCTTTCCTAAGCCTTGTTCTGATCTTCCATATAGGGTGAATCACATCCAGAAAATACAATTAAGAATCCTCTGCAGTCCAGTTGATATAATTTCTTATTAGTGAATTATATCAATGCCATTAGAGAAAGAAAATATGTATTAGATCCCTTGTAAGCTAACTGTGACAGCAATTGCACGTTCAATTGTGTTTGTGGAAAAATAACTAGATAGATAAATGCATACATTGATGATGCTGATGGTGATTAACAGCCATATCAACAGTAAAATAATAGCTACTGTCAGTTGGCAATAATCAGTAGACTGCACAGATTAAACAAATCTTGACTACACTTTTAAAAGAGATTATAGTGAAAGCTTTATGGACCAGTCAGGGAAGGGTATTCTATGAAGGTCAACAGAAAACTGACACTCAAAATTAAAAAGGTGACCCAGATCAGTAAAGACCACATGCTGCCTGGAAGCCATCTTTACTTTTTCATCTTAACCCTAAATCCTAGGATTTAAACTGAAACTTGCAGATTAACTTTACAAACACTGGGTTGGCAGACAAATTGTTAGAAATGGTTACCTCAAACCCTTTAAATACAGATTTTCTAGTCTAGAATGTATCTTAATCCTTTCTTTCACCTCCCTCCCTCCACTACTTGCCTCTGCATTTGTCTATCTTTCTGTTAATGTCAAGCTCTGTTGCCATTGCTCTTCTCTCTGTGTTACTTGCTATAGCCTGTTTTCTTCACTTTTATGTTCACTTTCTTTTTTCCCTCTTAATAGAGATCTTCCATGAGTACAGTATTTATTGCTTTAGAAATATGAGTTACATTTTTTGGCATTATTCTCTTGGGAAAAGAAGGGGATGGGGGACACCCTGATCACTCAAGGCTATATATGGGAATCCACTTACACTTCTTAACTCTCTTGATAAGTATGATTTCTCATTTCATGATCCTAAGACTCCTGGATTTGCATATGTAGGGGGAGCAAAATTCAAATGTCAGTAAATATGCAAACATCCAGAACACACATTGCTGTACATTGTGGTCTCTGTGATTACCCCCATTTCAGAGATACAGATATTTCAGTGATTGTTGAGATATAATAAATATATAATGGGAGGGGTGTTAGAGCTTCAGTTGTAAAATAAATGAATAAGCTCAATTTGTAAACAATTTAAGGAAGTTTAAATGTACTGCACATGGGGTGGCAGGAATAGAATACCCCTGAATATGTAAGTAGCAAAATTGCCTATAGATATCCTAAAAAATAATAAGTTAAGACATCCAGGATATAAAAGAATGTAGCCTTCAATGTATGACATTTAATATATAAGAATATATATTGAATATATAAGAATATATACTTTGTTAGTAGATGGAAATAGATTTTCAGACGTGAGCTGGGGTTTTGGGGCACTCCCCTCTAACAGCCATAGCAGTGAGGGTGCAGAGAGGGGGGTTATTCTCCCCTTCATCCCTGCCCCGACCCCGCTGCAGTCTCCAGGGGTAGAGTCTACCTGCCCTAACCACTGCCGCCACTCACTCACTGCACAGGGCAAGCAGCAGGATAAACCCTCTCCTGCCACCTCCGCCAGATGCTGGGGAAAGGAGGGAATAACCCCCTTCCCTGCCCCTGCCCTCCTACTTAAAGGGCCATGCCAGCCAGGCTCTGGTCATGCCTCTGCCCTGCTGCTGGAGTGGTGATGGAGGAGCAGTCATAATGAGGCAACACCCCCTGTCCTGGTGTCTGGGGAGCATAAGCTTCTTACTGGTGGGGGGGGCTGTGAGCAAGGGGTCAGAGCTGCTGCAGACTGAATGGGGGTGAGCAGCAGCAATGGGGCTTGGGGGGGGGCATAGCTCCCCAAACTACCCTAATGCTGCCACCACTTGCCTTGCACAGTTCATACCAGCTTTCCCTGCCCTGCAGCATAGCCCCCACACCAGGAAGAGGCTCATGTTTTGGGACACCATGACAGGGGCAGCTGCCCCCATCATGATTGCTCCCCACCTCTGCCTCTTGGAGACCACAGTGGGCTCTGCCCACCCCAACTGCCACCACTCACTCCCTGCCAGGGGAAGCCATGAGATGAGCCCCCTTCCCACTGTGCCGAACACCAGAAGGAAGGGGGAATAATCCCCCTGCTTTGCCCTGCCACCTAAGGGACCATGCTGGCTGGGCTCTGGCTATGCCTAGCCCCTGCCACTGGAGTGGCAAGGACAGAGCAACTGTGATGGGGGCAGCAGCCTCTGTCATGGTGTCCTGGAGCAAGAGCCTCTTACTAGTGGGGATGGTGGGGAGTGGGGCTCACTGCAGGGTGGGAAAAAGCTATGGACTACATGGGGAGGCAGCATCACAAGTGGGGTTGAGGGACTATGGTTTCCTCCAAGCCCCCAGTGCTGCCACTCACCCTAAACAGTCCATGACATCTCTGAACCCCACACTTGCGGTCCCGCACTGGGAAGAGGCTTGTGATCCCTGGATACTAGGACAGGAGCTGTTCCCCTCATCAAGGGCCCTGTCCCATCGCCACTCCAGCAGCAGGGTGGGGATACTACCACAGGCTGGATGGCATGGCCCTTTACTTGGGGGAATGGGGGGCATATTATTTCCCCTTCTCTCTGGTGTCTGATGGAAGGGCCAGAAGAGGAGGGACCCCAGTGCAGGGAGCAAGAGGTGACAGGTGGGGTGGGCAGACCCCACTGCATTTCCCTGAGAGCAGAGGAAGTGAAGGGCGGAATAACCCCACTTCCTGCCCTCTCTTCCTCAGGAGGCCAGGCTGGCTGGTATCTGGTCATGCTGCTGCTGATGCAGCAATGACGGAGTGCCAGATTGACTCCAGCTCAGGTCTGTGGGACTGGGAGGAAGCAATTAAACCCTGTCCTTGGCCAGTTCACTCCAGGCTACACAGGACCTGGCCATGCCCTTCCAGCACAGCTTCCTTGCAGCTGAGTACACAATCTAGCATCAACTCCCAGGTCCTGGCCTACATTTACTCAGTTCAGAGTGAATAGTTTCATAGTTTCATAGTTAGCAGGGTCGGAAGGGACCTGAGCAGATCATCAAGTCTGACCCCCTGCCATGGCAGAAAAGAGTACTGGGATCAAACGACCCCAGAAAGGTGTTCATCTAGACTCCTCTTAAAGACCTCCAGGGTAGGAGCCAGCACCACTTCTCTTGGAAGTTGTTTCCAGATCCTAGCCACCCTGACCGTGAAGTAGCGCCTCCTGATATCTAGTTTAAATCTACCCTCTTCCAGCCTGTGACCATTATTCCTAGTCACTCCTGGTAGTGCTTGTGGGAACAGGGACTCCCCCAGTGACTGCTGGTCCCTTCAGACTAGTTTGTAACAGGCTACTAGATACACCCTCAGTCTTCTCTTGTGGAAGCTGAATAGGTCCAGGTCCCCTAGCCTCTCCTCGTAGGGCCTGCCCTGCTTCCCCATGATCATGTGAGTGGTCCTCCTCTGGACCCTCTCCATGTTGTCCACATCCCTCCTGAAGTGCGGAGCACAGAACTGGACGCAGTACTCCAGCTGTGGCCTGACCAGTGCCACATAGAGGGGGAGTATCACCTTGAATCTGCTTGAGATGCATCTGTGGATGCATGACAAGGTTGGCCTTCCTGACTGCCTCCCCACACTGCCGGCCTATGTTCATCTTGGCATCAGTAATGACTCCAAGATCCTTTTCTGCCTCTGAACTGATGAGAAGGGAGTTCCCCAGCCTGTACGCATGGTGCTGCTTCTTCCTCCCCAGGTGCATCACCTTGCTCTTGTCAGTGTTGAATCCAATCCTATTCTTATCTGCCCACCTCTGTAACCTGTCTAGGTCTGATTGTAGCCTATTTCTTCCTTCCAGCATGCCCACATCCCCCCACATCTTAGTGTCATCATCAAATTTGAACAGGGTGCTTTCTAGCCCCTCGTCCAAGTCACTGATGAAGATGTTGAACAGTGCCGGCCTGAGGACCGAGCACCGCAGAACCCCACTGCCCACATCCCTCCAGGTTGAAAATGCCCCATCCACTACCACTCTCTGGGTGTGGCCCCCCAGTGAGTTAGTGACCCATTTGACTGTGTAGGCATCAACACGATAGTCTCCCAGTTTCTTAACAAGAACAGGGTGGGAGACAGTGTCAAAGGCCTTCCGAAAGAACAGGAAGACTATGTCTACTGCTACCCCTGCACCTAAGGATTTGGTGATCTGGTCATAGAAGGCCACCAGGTTGGTCTGACAGGACCTGCCTCTAATGAACCTGTGTTGGTTGCCCCTAAGCATAATCTCCCCTGCTGGCCCCTCATGTACATGTGCCAGAATAATTCTTTCAAAAAGCTTGCCCAGGATCGAGGTAAGACTAACTGACCTATAGTTTCCTGGGTCCTTCTTCCTTCCCTTTTTGAAGATGGAACCACATTGGTCCTCTGCCAGTCCTCTGGCACCACACCAGAGAACAATGAGGGCTCGTAAGGCTATGCCAGGGGTCCCACAATGATCTCAGCTAATTCCTTCAGTACTCTAGGGTAGAGATTGTCCAGATGAGCTGAATTGAATACATCCAGTCCCTCCAGAAGTCCCTAACTAGTTCCTCACTAACTCTTGGCCTAGGTGAGCCTCCCTGGGGCCTAAAAGGGGCCCAGAGGAGGGGTGGCTGTTCTGGTCCCTGCTCAGGAAAATGGAGGCAAAGAAATCATTAAATAGATTAGCTTTGTCATCTGGAGTGACAACCAAATTTCCTAGCGTGTCTTGCAGGGGCCCCACATTACCTGGTACCTTCTTTTTGCCCCCTATGTATTTTAAAAAAAGACATCTTATTGTCCTTGATTTGGGAAGCTAGTTCCAGTTCCATCTCCACCTTGGCCTTCTTGACTGCCACCCGGCATCCCCGAGCAACCACAGTATAGTCCTCCCTGGTAATGCCCCGCCCCCTTCCATTGAGAGCGTGCCTCCCTTTTAACTAGGATACATTTTCAGATTCTTTTGGTGAGCCATGGGGGCTTTTGTGCCCTCCTGCTCCCTTTGATCCGTGTTGGGATTACTTCCCTTTGGGGTTGGAGGATTGTCTCCTTGAGAAGCGACCACTCTCCTTGGACACCTGGCTCCCCTCCCCTTTGGGACCTCAGTGCTTCCCCGACTACTCTCCTTAGCTCATTGAAGTTTGCCCTCCTGAAATCTAGGGCTGTTGCCTTGCTGCAGGCCTTTGCCACCTTGCACTGGATGGTGAATTCCAGCAGGTGATGATCACTGTCGCCCAGATGGTCAACCACCCACAGCCCCCTCACCAGGTCATCTCCTGTGGCCAGCACCAGGTCCAAAAAGGCATCTCTCCTGGTGGGGCTATGCACCTCCAGGTTAGATGGAGGTCCTACATTTCAGCTAGGAACCTATGTGAGTGGTCAGACCTGGCTGACTGCTCTTCCCAGCAGATGTCTGGAAAGTTCAGGTCACCCATGATGACCACATCCTTTCACCTAACACCCTCCATGAGCTGACTTAAGAATTCCTGGTCTAACTCTTCCCCTTGGTTGGGTGGTCTGTAGCAGACCCCCACCTTTAAATCTCTTTCCCCTCAACTGCCTTCTATTCTAACCCAGAGCACTTCAGAGTGCCCCTCGTCTGATTCTTTGCTAATTGATGAGGCTGTGTATTCCTCCTTAATGTAAAGCACCACATTTCCTCCTTGTCCTATTCCTCCTGTACAGCCTATAGCCCTTGATATTCACCACCCAGTCATGTGTTGGGTCCTACCATGTTTCAGTGAGCCCCACTATGTCTGGGTTGATGTTGGCTAGCAGAAGGGTAAGTTCCTCCTACTTGTTTCCCATACTACGAGTTTTTGTGTAGAGGCATTTGAGGCCTCCTGAGGATGTGTGCACTGGCCCCCTACTGTCAGCATTGCCCTGGTCCCTGTTGCTTACCTGTGTATATGTTCCGCTCGTTGGTCTAGGCTGGGCTCTACTTGTGGGTGTTGCTTGGTTTGGTGGTCCAAAGCTTTCTCCACCCTCCTCTTCCCCTTCCCCCAATGAGCCTAATTTAAAGCCTGCCATAGGAGATCCACCAGCCTAGAAGAAAACACATGCTTAACTTTAGGGGAAAGGTGGAGCCCATCCTATCCAAGCATGTCTCTTGTCGTGATGTGCGGGTCATTGTCGAGGAAGCCAAAGCCTGCCTTGAGACACCATTCCTGAAGCTGCCAGTTGGTCTCTGCAATGCATGTCGCATGCCATCTTCCATGTCTGCTCACTAGTAGGATAGAAGAGAAAACCACCTGTGCACCTACCCCCTTTACGCCTCCCAGAGCGTGGTAGTCTGCCATCAGCTGATCAGGGCTACATCATTAGTACCCATATGGAGTAGGATCATGGGGTAGTAATCGGTGGGCTGGATCATGGCCTGGATCATCCCCTTCACATTCTGAATCTTTGCTGCAGGGAGGCAGTAGACCTTGCATGTCAAGGGGTCATAGTGACAGATGGGGCCCTCTGTACCTCTCAGGATGGAGTCGCCTATGATGATCACTCAACGCTTTTTCCTCCAGGACTGCTTAGCTCCTTCGGCCTGCTCGGATCCTGGAGAGTGTGGATTTTCCTCCTCTCTGGTTGCCCCTCCCCTTCCTTCTCCTCCAGAGTTGCCAGGGCCTTGTATCTGTTCTCCAGCTGGACTGGAGGAAGTGGTACTGTGAGCAGCCCTGGTTCTGGAGGTGACCATCTGCCACTCTGCCATGGAGGGCACTTCCCGAGGTGCTTCTTCCTTGGGTGTGTGGCTCTGCAGGGAAAGGAAATAGCCGTCAATTTCATCCTCCACCTCCCTGATTCCCCTCAGCCTGCTAACCTCCTCCTGGAGTTTCCTCACCTGCACCTCCAAGGGTCTAAGGTGGGTGCCTGCAGGACAGGTGTGGGGGTCCCCAATCAACTCCCGCAGGCCAGGGGGTGAGGGGATGCCAAACCCCCCCATGGGCTCTGTCTGGGTGGAGGCCTCAGACAAGCCCCGGGTAGGCTGTGCCCCCTGGACAGGGGCCCTGGCAGCACTCCATGTCGACACCATCATAGGAGTTGCTGATTGTTTATGGCTTAGTGCAGTGCTTTCACCCTGCCCTAGCAGAAGTCTCCTTCTGGCCCTTCCTGCTTGCCTGCTGGCAGGAACGCCAACGGAAATGCCAGCATGCTCTGTTCACATGGCACGGCTCGGGAGCGCGGCTCCCTACTGGCTCAGCTAAGAGGGATCCAGGGGGCTTCCTCTCTGGATCTGGCTCAGCTGCATCTGGTCCCTTTGCCCACTTACCTTAGGGGGATTGACTGCTGCTGACCCCGCTACTGGCTCCACTGCTGCTGCATCCACCTGTGCCTCAGGTCAGGTAAGGGGGCACATATGCATGCAAGACACATGTGTGCCTGGATCCTTCCTCTCCTCCCTGCTCCTGGCTCCAGAGTGGAATGTCAGTTCAGTTGCAAACTAATTCAATCTAGGCATGTTAGCCTAACCTGCAAAGATTGAATCAATTCAGGCTCCAACTTTGAATATCTGTCCCTAGCCTATGCCACCAGAGGAGAGACAGAGATAGGAGCAGAGGATCAAGTCACCAAATCCAAGGACAAATCTAGTGACAGAGCCCAAGACTCAAGCTGAGACAAGTTCAGGAGTCAGGGATCAGGTTGCCAGATCACAGAGAAAATCCCAAAAGCCAGAATCCAGGAAGACAGCCGAGGAGGGTAAGAAAACCAGAGAGTGCAGGATCAGAAAGGCTTTCAAAAACATTACGAAAGTATGAAACAGCTTCTTTCTACTTCCTTTATAACCTTGCACATTCTCTTCACCTGCTTCCAATTCCCTCTGCTTTTACTTTCACATCTCTATAACCCCTATAACTCCTTTCCACCCTTGTTTCCCTTACCTTAACCTTAAAGCCATACTACAAAAATGAGTAGGCTAATAATCCTATTTTCCCGTGACCATATTCTGTGTCACAGCATATCCCCATTTGCCAGCCAACCTGGCCTATTCTTATATCTCACCTCCTCCCACACCACTATACAGATCAACATAACTGTAGACATTACATTGACAATAAATACCTGATTTAAAGTCTTCAAATTCACAGTAAAATATATATATAAAACACTAAAAAAAAGGATCCCTTATCACATTAAACACAGAAGAGCATTAAACACATCCCAATGGACATTGTAAAAGTTATCATGTAAAACACTATGCTTTTTGTTTTTCCTTTTAACAAAATTTGTAAAACTCATTCATTTGTTTTCATCTATTAAAACTTAGTCCCAATGTCCTCCATGAATAAATGTCCCTAGTCCTTCCTTCCCTTTTTAATCTGCTTTTTCCTGTGTGAACTCCTCTTGATCCTGGGTGCTATAAAATCTCAGTTCACTCAGTCCAAGCTTCAAAAAAATCTTTGACTAAAAAAGCCATTTTCTTAAAAACCAGAAGATTATGTGCTTTCCAAAGGCTCATGTTAAAGCAGACCTTAAAAGAGATGTTCTCCAGGTTTTTGGGGACCACTGCATATAACATAATATCTTCCATCAGGGCCTTTGTACACTATATTTTGGCCAAACATTTTTCCACTCTATAACAAATTCTTCTTGTGAAAAAACAGTGCCAAACGTGTAGGTTATTCTACCCCTCTCCACGCACAGGTTTGATCTTCATGTATAATGGCTGCCCAAACGTTTTACATTCATAAAACCACCATTGTCACTAAAATCTTAAAGTTGGTATATAAAAATGATATGGGTCCTGAATGAAGAAGGGACTTCCTGTCTACCTTTTTGTAAAATTAAAAAAACACTCTTATGATCTACCATTCATTATCCAGTCTACAATTATCTGCTGCCATATCTTGTCCTCTGTCTGCCAAGGTCATGCCTATTTTAATCTGCAAAACCACTGGATCTGATCCCTCTGCCTAGAGGGTTACAGTTCCAGATGACCAGGATGCTGCTACCAGTTCTTCCTCCATTGCCCTTGAATACAACTGCTTGGGATCCATCCTCAGTCTTTCCAACAAGGACCGGGAGTGGACCAAATCTCAGCCAACAAGATGCCCAGAAGTGATCCAAGGAGATTATTTCGTTCAGCAGACCTTTATATGAAACTATGGTCTGTTGTGGAGACCTAAATGCAGTGACTGCTAAGTGGAGTGACTGTTCTCTCCAGCAGCCAATCAGGAGACCCAGACAGTAGTAAAATATTTTATTAGCTGGGGTAAGGCTGCCAGTCAGAGACCTCAAACAGATGCAGCCAACTACACAATTAGCCCAGATTGGGTTGCCTGTTAGGATTCCTGACAGAATAAAATTGCACTTTGGGACTTAAGTCCAGTTGTACAGCTAATATACAATATAACTCTGCCCATAATGTCCAAAGACATCTGTATATTTGTTTTACTTTAACGTTCCCTAGGTTCCAAAAGTTCTGCTTCTGGCCTGAAGTATTTGCCTTTGACAATGCTTAACACTTCAAGCTCTATTTCTTAATTAATTTCTGTCAGGATTCATGGTCTAGGTGTCCCCTTAGATCTCATCTGAAGATTAAATCTCATAGACATGCGCAATAATGTGTACCATGTGGCTTTTGGATAAGACTCTTAATTCAGTACCTACTACTGGTTTTCTTTAAAACTTGTGTGGGAAAAGTGATAATGAACTACTGTTATATAACAAGTCACTGGTTAAATATTAACTCCCCTGTGATATGAAAACTTAGGTATATTACCTCCTCTGCCTTAGAGGATTTAAACCTGAATATCCCACAAGCTTTTATGTTAGTGTTTTCCAAACATTTCCCCAGCATGACCCCATTTATGGTCCCATTTCCTCAGCATGGCACCTCACTCCCAGCCCACAGCTCCCTATCCCCAAGATCCCATCCAATGATGTTATGACCCCATTTGGGGTTGCAACTCACAGTTTGGGAACCTCTGCTTTAGGCTATATATTATTCTAAGATGAGCACACTTTTATCTCTTCCTCTTGAAGCTGATCCAAAGAAGACTTAAAGATTGACTGAGCCACAAACAGGAAATAGAAATTATCATGACTCTTTTGTCTAATGTTTGGCACATTCACATATGTTGGGAGCATCCTGGTTTCTGGTAACTTTTCCTAGGACTGTTTCTGCATTTATCTGATGACTATTTAATGTAAAAAAATACAGAAACAGTCCTTAGAAAAAGGGCTGTAACTCTGCAGGATTCAACACCTTCCTGCCCTCAATGTTTCCTATTTATTAGCTTAGATTACTCCTATCATATGGTATTGCCTGTTGTAAATCCCATTCTAAAATAAATACATCTCCCCATGAATTGTCTGGGGAGTATAGGTGACCAACTCAGGGAAGTGGTTTCTGGTGTGAGGATCAGGCACCTAAATGTTGGTATTGTACCTCCTTTTGGTCCCTTCTGCCTCAGTTCATCTTTCTGAATAATGATTACTTTGGCAATTGCTCTATACTGTCTTTTATAGCTAGTCTTCCAGGTCAGGGTCACAGGTCATTGATAACAACATAAAGAATTTCATATTATTATTGTAATATCTGTTCCATACAAAAAGGACTTCAGTCCCATGGGTGTTGATCCAGCTCTTTTCAAGACCACTAAATTCATATTAAACCATTGTTCTTTTCTAATGGGTATAATTATATCTAACTCACATTGCTGTTGTGTGGCTTATTAAAGTTTGTAAAACATATTGAGAACTTCTTCTGAAGGGCACGATATAAACACATTTTTACTGTTCTCTTCCTTTATTTTTAATTGCTAAACCATTTGCATGAGAACAGTCTTTGACTTTTTTAAAAATTATCTGTTCCTGCTTCTTATTTCACAAATAAAGTAATGTAATAATTCTCTATTTCTGTCTTCAGCATTATTTCCACAATATAACCAATTCTGATGTCCCAAATGTACAGAGAATTACTACCTCAGATGGGAAATAAATAACAAGAGCAGGCAAACTGTTTTAGAAACAAATTTCCTGTCTTCATGGAAATGTCCCTTGTAACAGAGAACGGAGGGATTAGATGATGGATAATATCTACCTAGAGACAGCATCTCTGAATAAAGCGATATCTTTTTTGTTTCTCTTCCTCCCCCCCGCCTTTTTGGTTTTGTATGTTTGTTGCTTTTGTGTGTGTGTATGTTCTGCAAAGTATCTCTGAATTTTAATGGTAGAGGTAGATTTGACCAGTCAAATAAAGTTTGGTCAGTTGACCAGTCAAACACTTGTCAAAAATTGTTTAAAAAATTGCCAGTATGCCCAAATAAAACACAGAAAAAGAACACGTTTACCATTAAAGGTGTAAAAAAAAGTCATATTTCAGGAAAACTACAAAAAATGTAGGTTTTTTTCTAAAACTGCTATAATCTTTTCCGGACAAAAAAAATTCAGTAAGTTGACTAGTCAATTGACTAGCTTGGCAACCGTAGTCAGAGAACAGGTGGTTGTTATCTCTCTAAAGGCCAAGCCATTCACTCTAGATCTACATGTAAGAGGAAACAGAGAGACAATGTTTGGGACAATTCATAACTCATTTCTAAGTTCCATAAAGACTCCATCCAAGGGTTAATGTGGTCTCATACAGTAATAATTCCCAAGCAGAAAAATCCCATGTTGCAAGTATTTCAAGAGCAATTTCTATTATACAAATAAGAAACACAAGATACAGGATATTATCTAAGTGGGTTTTTTTGGTCATTTCCTTGGTATTATTGGGTACATCTACATGTGCAATGAATGCAGCTGAATAAACTGTAGAGCAATTTGCACCACAGTAATCTGCTCCTAGGCACAGAGATGATGTGTGCCTGGTACAGCACTAAATTGAACCAGGGAGGAGCAGTTTAAGCCAGAGCTGCTCTTGTTCTGCCCTCCCCCATGCAGCAACCAGAGGGAGCTCCAGGCTTCAGCCACAGTTGCCTGGGTGCCAGTCTTGGGCTGGCACAGGGAACAGAGGTCACCCCAGGCTCCAGCTGTCAGCACCAGTGCAGGTCAGGGTCTGGGGAGGCTGTCCTAGGCTTGCAAGTCACAGGGGAAGGTGGGGGGCAGGTCAGGCCTGGGAAGCGGGTGGCTGAATTGGGCAGCAGAGGAGCAGGCTGGGCTACAAGGCTCCTGCAGCTGCTGAGCCATGTGTCTAGATAGCAGGTAGGAATGTGTCACCCTGCTGGGTAAAATTTATGTCCAGGTCAGCATCTACACATGCATTGTTGAACAGTAAATAACTCCACTGTAGGATAGTACTTGTATTTTCAAGCACTACTCTGCTGCAGGGTTTATTACTTTCCTGTGGCCTAATAGCACCCCATGTGTAGATGCAAGAAATTAACTGTGGAGCTAATTAGTCTACTCCACAATACACTTCTCATGTAGCTGTGTCCATTGTCAGTTATATAGCTAAAGGAATTCTATTTCTTCATAGTTTCATAGTTGGTATGGTCGGAAGGGACCTGAACAGATCATCAAGTCTGACCCCCTGCCATGGCAGGAAAGAGTACTGGGGTCAAACGACCCCAGCAAGGTGTACATCTAGCCTCCTCTTAAAGACCCCCAGCTTGTAGGTATGCTGCTGGTTCTTTCTCCCCAGGTCTAGTACCTTGCATTTTCAGTGTTGAAACCCATCCTGTTCTCATCCGCCCACCCCTGTAACCTGTCTAGGTCTGATTGCAGCCTATTCCTCCCTTCTAGTGTGCCCACTTCTCCCCACTTCTTAGTGTCATCTATGAATTTGATCAGGGTGCTTTTTACTCCCTAGTGCAAGTCACTGATGAAGATGTTGAACAGTGTGGGCCCGAGGACCAAACACCACTGCCGACATCCCTCCAGGTTGAATAGGACCTGTCTACCACCACTCTCTGGGTGGAGCTCTCCAGCCAGTTAGTGACCCATTTGACTGTGTAGGTGTTGATGCCACAGTCTCCTAGTTTTTTTTAATGAGAATAGGGTGAGACACAATGTCAAAGTCCTCCCTAAAGTCCAGAAAGACTATGTCCACTGCTACCCCTGCATCTAAGGATTTTGTGACCTGGTCATAGAAGGCCACCAGGTTGGTCTGACAGGACCTGCCTCTAATGAACCCGTGTTGGTTGCCCCTAAGCATAATCTCCCCTGCTGGCCCCTCGTGGGCATGTGCCAGGATAATTCTCTCAAAAATTTTCCCCAGGATTGAGGTAAGACTAACTGGCCTACAGTTTCCTGGGTTCTCCTTCTTCCTTATTTCTAGGCATGGTCATCTTAGAATGATATTACAGCCATGATAGTCTAGGAATTATGTGAAAGTAAATGATTTATTTGTGGTGATATCGTTTATTGGACCAACTACATGATAGGAAGAAAGTTAAGCTTTTCAATGCAAAATATTCTTCATCAGATATGAGTGCCAAAATATAAATTTGTACCAAAGTTTTTGCATCCTTACTGTTGTTG
This sequence comes from Crocodylus siamensis, assembly GCF_052110815.1. Lineage (NCBI taxonomy): Eukaryota > Metazoa > Chordata > Crocodylia > Crocodylidae > Crocodylus > Crocodylus siamensis. The sequence continues at coordinate 52,989,810 of NC_143395.1, forward strand.
CATGCAGCTCTCTCTGTCTGGCAAGGTAGGTGTTGTAAGTATTCTGTTCAGTGGGTGGTCAGTTCTATCTGAGAATCTGACTATAGACTACAGCTTTTTTTTGGTATGTTTGGGATATCCTGCACTAGACTGGACCAGTTTATGATTCTTTCTTAGTGCATGAAGGTAGAAACTGTCTGTCCACAGTGGGCAATATATACCTCCTTGCGTATATACCGACTTTCATAGCCCACCATACACATACAGAAGTGACTAACATAGCTTTAGAGATTGATGAAAATCTCTTGTTCTTCACGCAGAGCTTACATCAAGTACAGGAAGGTCTTTGGGTGGCTTTTTCAAAGATACGATTTAATTCTCTATAGGAATACTCTTGTTGCATAAAGGCAGATTTTAGCATGGCCAGATTGGCATTTTGAGTGTTCTTTTCAGAGGGGATACCACCCAGATACACCCCCAGTAACTTGCTACAATAATTAAAAAAAAAACAACCCTGAGACTGTACACCCCTGCTGGTCACCATCAACCCCCCGCTGGAACCATTTAGAAGAATCATCAAACTATAGCCTAGACTTAAAAAAAGATCTTCCAGTATTGAGATTCTTTTCTTCTGCTAATGTTTATCTGCTCCCCATTCTAATGTCACAGCTGTACTCTGGGGCATTTACTTTTGTTGTTCTTGCTTCTTTCATCAGACACGATGAAGAACACTTTGCATTCAAGAACTTTATTCCAGTCATGCAATTGGTCCAGTAAAAAAATATCACTCCAAATAAATCCTTATCTCCAGTATTTCTAGGCAGGTAACCCTGGGCACACAGAAGACTACACAGCTGTGCACTGAGCATGTACATTAGTAGCTATAGCACATATGTGCCCTATTTCTGGTGCCTGAAAATAGTCAGTCAAAACACATGACTACCAGACTTAAACTGAGAAAAAAAGAGGTTAGGTCCCTCATTTGCTAAGCCAAATGAACTGAGATTAAGGAGTCTGAGTGGCTGAGAAAAACATTTTCCTTATACATTATCCTTTGTCAGACTGAGTTATGTCTACCTCATCCAAGCTGTCTTACTTTTTCTCTGAATAACCTGTTTTTCAGTGTACTGCTGCTTCTTGATTAACGTTATCCAGCCCAATTTCACTAAGTAAATATAAAAGTTAGTTTCCTCTCATAAATTCATGTTTATTACCACCAAGGTGGATGAGCTGTTGACTCAAATGCTCAAGGGCCTGAATCTAAATATATTTGTATAGGGGATTGGTTACCTCATACTGTCTGGTATTTCCAGTCAAGGCAATCCTTCCAAGGTAGGGTAACATTGAGAAGATAAGACCAGATATTTATCAAATTGCATGAATGGTTATGATTTTCATTTATTTATTTAAGGGTTAGGAGGCATTAGCTGTTCACAGAAGACCAGATAGCTATTCTAAAATGGGGATGATAATGCTTATTAGAGCCCCATGGTATGATATTTCATTTGAAAAAAAGAAGGAGAAATGAGAGGATGAAATATAGAAATGACAAAAAAGAAACTATAACTGTGGCATCATGATTTAAATTACAAAAACGCAAACGTTACATATTCCCCACCCTGACTGTCTAGGCATGTTGTCTAGATATATGAGGTTGATAATTGTATTTCCCCCTAATATGAGAAAAGAAGAAAACCTATATAAAAATAGACTTCAAAATTGCTCAGAAAGGGTGACATTGTATATTTCCCTGCTTGTCTAAGTGGCCACTTTCTGGCCATTTATAGGGCATTTTGGCAATTACATGCACAGAGGAATTCTATTTTTGAACGTGTATGGATGTTGTCATGGTGACTGGCAACAATGGAGTAAGAGAATGAGTGAAAGCACTTTCATTCACCAGAAAAGCCAAAGGACCTGATATCTGGACCTTACCTCAACCATAGGACAATTGAAGCTGTGCCTCTCTCACCATGGGGTGCTGAAAAAACATTTACATAACCTCATGGGTATTCATGAGAGAGCTCTGAATTGATTTCACTCTTTCCTAGAATGGAGGTCCCATAAGTTAGTGAGGCTTGCCACCCCTGCGGGGTATCCATGTGCTTCACCTTTTTATCCCTTTTGTTCAAGATGTATATAAGACCACTGGGCAAGACCATGCAGAAATTTGGAGTGAGATGCAATCAGCATGCTGATGACACCCATTTCTACCTCTCCTCCTGGCCTTGGCCCCAACATCTCAGTCCTTTCCCAGTTCCTTATGAAACAAAAGAGAGGTGATGGTGACCACTTCTAGTCACTTGACTTTAGAGGGGTATTGGGGTTCATTAAAGGAGTTCACTCTCATCTTGAATTCAGGTTCAAAACTTTGGTATGCCATCTAATCCTGTATTGCACCTTCAGGGGCAGCAGCATCTAGAAGTGCCTTTCACCAATTCCTTCTGGTAAGAAGATTGCAACCATTTATTTAAGACTCTGATCTGGCCACCATCATCCAAGTCTGTAATTGCAACTAGATTCCTGCAATGTGATCTATATAGGGTTTCCCTTGAAACCTGTCCAGAAACTGCAGCCCACCTTCTGATAGGGATTGGTCCTCAGGCACACATATTTCCAGTGCTTCAGAGTCTGCACTGACTCCCATTAGTTTTCCTGGCAAAATTCAGAGTGCTAGTTTTAAGTATAAATGATCTGGGCCCTATGTACCTAATGGACCATATTCTCCCTTAAACCCCATTTTTATTCCTCAAGTCAGCCAAGAGGAACCTCCTGCAAGTACTATACTAACAAGTACACCAAGTTCCCTTGATGAAAATACATGACAGCTAATTCAAAAGCATTCACTCCTGAGCTCTTGAACTCCTTCCCTCTTTGAGACCTGCTAGAGCTTGAGCCTGAGCAGGCATTTAGCAAACAAATCTAGACTAAGATATTGTTTGCTCAGGGGGTCTTTCTTTCTGTTGATATTCTAGTCATTTAAGTCATTCTCTTATCTTGTCACTCCTGTTTTACAAGTTCTGTCTTCTTATTGTAAGCGTATTTATGCCTTTGTTGGAAAGTGTGACACATAAACAAATAAATAAATGGTTCCCAGTTCCTTCTCTGGTGCTCCTTCTGAAGCTGGCCTCTTGGGTAGTTATACAAAGATATGTAGAAGGTATGTGGTGCCAATAGGAAAGCTTGGTAGAAGTGGGTGTGTGGCTTTATAAGATGGATGTTAGCACAAATAGAAGAGAGTTCCAGCCTGTTACCCCAACTGGGCAAAAATGTACCCCAGTACTGTCTTTTCTTCTAATTCCTATATTAATGTCTCAACTACAGAAGGGTACTGGAGAAGGGAGTGGCTGTGCTGGAAAATGAAATGAACACTTCCAAAGCCCTTCTGGTGAATGGGGTGCCTGGAGCCCCTGACCTCTAGCTTTCAAGGTGGGTGCCCTTGGGGGGCAACAGTGGACTAAAGGGTCACTTATGGCCTTTTCTGTGCTGAGTCTAAATCCAGGTGCCATACGTTTTGGCTGACTCTTTTCTCAGGCATCTAATGTGCACCATACATCCAGAAGGAGCACATTTATATGGTGTGGCTATTATTAGGCATGCTTGGTCTTTCATGAGTGCAGAGCTGTGCATCCACAAATAGAATGCCTCTGGGCATGTAAGTGCCAAAAGTGCTCTCTGGACAGACAGAAAATGGCCATGTAGATGACTAGGAAAGAATATAGTGTCACCATATGTTCATTTGGTAAGTGTTATTTTTGGAGGACTCTGTGATAACAACATAGAACATGGTACCACTAGAGTGGAATGCACGTGTTTTCATGCAGTGACATTTTCAGCTAGAATTAGAAATTCTATAACATCTCATGCTTTCAGAGATGTATTCGACCTACTGAAAAGAACAAAATATTCACACTTTCTATGGCTTCTTATGCTATAAATCTATTATTTTCATAATTTGGGGTCACACCAAAATTGCCTAGGAAAAAAAATAAGAGTGAAATATAAAGCAACCCAAGGTAACCACAGTACCTTTGTTTGGCATTATGATGTCAAATGGCAATATAAAAAGAGGAAAGAATTATATACCTGTGTGTGTGTGTGTGTGTGTGTGTGTGTATCTATGTGTGTATGTGTATCTACATCTGAAGTAGAATCCAGAAACTGAAGGAAGTTTAACTTTGTACTTTAATATTGCACTATTTCTGTCCTCATTTAACCAAGAACTACAATAGCCACAAAGAAGGTGACAAATTGGAATTAGGAGAAGAAGTGCCCTATTTTCAGAAATAGTTCACAATGTTATTTAAATTTTGGGATCCATTGGACTAGGGAGTAATTGCTCCTCCCCAAAGAAACAAATTCTAGTCTCAGACAAAGCAACTACAGGAGCTCTTTTGTGAACCTTGGTGGACATTGACAGGATGCTTTAATTTTGTCTCTCTTACATCATATTAAGAAAATTAAATAATAAAGACATGAGTCTTGTCAGTATCTACCTTCAGCTAGAAAACATATTTTAAATAATTTATTTTCTCTGTTTCTAAAGGACATTATTGGTGTAGCCCAGGTAGTACCCAATTATGTACTCCCCTATCCAGTTGAAGGGAATTTTAGCAGGACAGGTGCACTGTGGAGTGAAACTGTTGGCTTCATCCAGTTTTCCTCCTTCCCCTATAGAGCCAGATCAAGACACTCAGTAACTTAACTATGTACGAAGTTATTAATATACATATAAAAAGAGTTAAAATAGAGCATATATACAAAGGACCTGGGAACTGTGTGCAGTATATATATACAACTCTATGCAAATACTCTGGGTGCAGGTGAAGGATCTGGAAAAAAAAGGGTCTCTGTAAATCTTGTGCACTTATACTTTAGTGAAATACTAATCTACAAAGAATGAGGTGCAAGTTCATAAAATATGAGGCACAGAAACATCAGATGAAAAAGCTAGATCTCTAAAAGGAACAAAAGAGCAGCCTTTGTTGTCCTGGGGTAGCGGCAATTCCCCAAAGATAAGGAGAGGGAAAAGATCCCCATGGCCCTTCAGGCTCCCCACCACCCAGCTTGACTAGCTCATGAAGGGGAACCCTCAAGACCCCCAGGAGTCCTTTTCCTTTGGGGCTTTCCCACCAGCTGCTAGCCTTAACTGATGTCGAGGAATCACTTCTCCCCTGTGGGAATCCCCCTTCCCAGGGCAACTCACAACTCTCTGGGCCCGATGAAGCTGCACTGGTTTCCCCAGGTGAGGCATTTGCTTCCTTAGCAGGGAAGTCCCCAGCTGCTCATGCCTCTCTCCAGCCTGGGCCCTCTCTAGGCTCAGTGCACCATCCTGTGCACCGATGGCCCTTCTATGCTGTGTGTCCAGCCTTGTGCCAGGGGTTGGAGACCTGAGCCACCTTGTGTGGCACTGGGGTCTTGGTCTTCTCCTGTATGCTCTGTGTGCCACCTGTGCACTGTGTTCCTGGCCTTGTTTCAGGTATTAGAGACCTAAGCCACCTCGAGCAGCTCCTGGTCTGCTCCTGGACCCACCGTGCACTGACTGTGCACTGATTGCCTGGCCTCATGCTGGGGTTGGAGACTTGAGCCGTCTCATGCAACTCCCAAGGTCTCGGTCCCCCTCAGACCCTGTGTGCACAGCTGTGCATCACTTACCACACTTCCTCATGGTAGTGCTGGGGGACTCAACTGCTCGCTGCTCCCTAGCTAATGAGGAGGCTTCAGGCTTTTCAAGGGTGTCAGCTCTGCCCTGCTGGGAATCTCTGCCAGCTCTTCTTTGCCTTCTTCTCTATCCCTTGTTGCAGCCGCCTGTGTGCCAGGCATGCTGCCCTTTAAAACAGACCAGTCAAAAGAGAGGTGGGGGTTAGTCCCCTCTCAGGACTGGCTCTTCGCCTTGCCCCTGGGTAGGGGTGGGGCAAGATTCTATCCTGACATCACCTGATTTGTGGGAATGCCCCACCAATTGCTCAGATCCTGTCTGAGCCAGCAAGCTGGGTTGCTGCCAGCAAGCTGTCACATTGGGTTCACATTTTAACACAAGCAGCCTGAACTGAGGCCTATTTGTTGTAGCATAAAACAGAAACAGTTGTAATATTGTAAATATTGTCCCTTTTTTTTGTAAAAGTAGTGTCAAGAAGAGCAAATCCCTAACTTCAACTTGCCATTTTCTGTTTTTCCTTGTATTACTATATCCAAAGCATTAATTACACTAACAGTACTGTAATAGGTATTTGACATTTAGATTCATTGTAGACCTAAACTAGACATGTCAGTGAAGACCCTTGGATTGCATTTACAGGGTGCCAGGCAATTTTTTGTTGAAATACACAACACTCGCTTCTGAACTGGGAGTTCTATAGTTGGGCAATAGAGTGTGCTGGTCCACATACAGTGCACTAATGCAATCATAAAGGGTGCCTACACAAGTTCAGTGAGGCTGCTCCAACATGCTGTAATTTATTGACTCAGCTGGAGCATTGTAATTACCACATTCCAGCAGACTCCAGCGTCATGTGTATCTGCATCCCCATGCTGGAAAATAGTCGTGGGAGTGCTTTAACTAAAGCTTCTTAAATTAACTTTAGTAAAAGAACCCCTGCTGCCATTTTTTAGCGCAGGGATGCTGATACATGTGACACTCTGGGCACTTTAATTAGAGTGGCTCTGAGAGCCACTCTAATTAAAGTATCCCCCACCCCCACTCCCAGGGCAGATGTATAAATGTTTACAGATTCTAGTTTCTGAGCTACTATGCACAGAAGTAGTATGATACATTTCCTAATAGGGTCATAGCAAAGTAGAGCTGGAAGGGACCTTATAGGGTCATTAGTTTATACTTCTGCTCAAGGCAAAATCATTCTTCTTAAACCATCACAGTCAAGTGTCTGTCTAACTTGCTCTTGCAAACTTCCAAAGATAAAGATTCCACAATTTCTTTAGGCAGCTTGTTTCAATGCTTGATTACTTTTACTGTCAGAAAATGTCTTCTAATTGGAATATTAGGACCAAAAAAAATTCACTACAACACTCCCTTGTGCCCCACAGATGCATACATAGTGATTTCTTATTCCTTAGAAAATGACCACCTTACACATTACTTAAGTGAGTTATGTTCCCAAAAGTCAAATATTCATAGATTCATAGATTGTTAGGAGCTGGAAGGGACCTTGCAGATCATTGGGTCCAGCCCCCCCACCACTCTAGGCAGGAAGACAACTGGGGTCAAGTGACCCTAGTGAGGTGACTGTCCTGTCTCTTCTTGAAAACCTCCAGGGTAGGTAACTACACCACCTCTGGAGGGAGTTTATTCCACAGTCTGGACACCCTGACTGTGAAGGAATTTTTTCTGGTATTAAGCCTGAAGCAGCCCTTCAGGAGTTTATATCCATTGGCCCTGACCTTTCCCAGAGCTGTCCTAGTGAACAGTTGTTCACCGAGTTCCTGATGTACTCCTCTGATATAGCAGTAAGCTGCTATCAAGTCCCCTCTCAACCTTCTTTTCTTTATGCTAAAGAAGCCCAGGTCCCTTAGTCTTTCTTTGTATGGCTTGCCTTTCAAGTCCCTGATCATACAGGTGGCTCTTCTCTGGACCCTCTCAATTTTTTTGACATCCTTATTGAAGTGGGGTGCCCAGAACTGGATGCAGTACTCCAATTGCAGTCTCACCAGTGCTGAATATAGTGTGAGTGTCATTTCCTTAGTTTTACATGAGATGCATCATGCATGCCAGCATGTTGTTTGCATTGCTGGCCACCACATCACACTGACAGCTCATGTTCATGCAGTGGTCAATCATTACCCCTAGGTCCCCTTCAGCCATGGTGCAAGTCAGGCTGTCACCTCCGAGCTTGTATGTATGTTGAGAGTTATTTGCCCCCAGATGGGGCACCTTACATTTGGAAGTGTTAAATTTCATCTGGTTCCAGCCTGCCCAACTCTCTAGCCTGTCCAGGTCTGCCTGTATCAGCAACCTCTTTTGGCATGGCCACACTGCCCCATAACTTGGTGTCATCCACAAACTTAGCCAGTGAGCTTTTCACTCCACCATCCAAATCACTGATAAAGATGTTGAAAAGCACTGGTCCAAGTATTGACCCATGAGGGACACCACTGGCCACTTCGCACCAGGATGACATGGATCCATTCATGAGAATTCTCTGGGTCTTACCCTGTAGCCAGTTTCCCACCCACTGAACCATTGAGCAGCTGAGCCCACAATCTTCCTGTTTTCCCAAAAGGATATTGTGGGATACTAGATCAAAAGACTTTTGGAAGTCTAGGCATATAACATCTACCTTGTCTCCCATGTCCAGGTGGGGTGAGACCTCATCATAGAAGGAGAAGGAGATGAGATTGTTAAGACAAGACCTACCTGCAAAACCATGCTGGCTGTCATTCACAATCTTACCTTCCACGAGAGTATCATACATAGATTCTTTAATGAGCTCTTCCAGAATTTTCCCTGAGACCAAGGTTAGGCTGACTGGCCTATAGTTGCCTGGGTCCTCCCTCTTTCCCTTCTTAAGATGGACACATTGTTGGCCCTCTTCCAGTCCTCAGGAATCTCACCTGTGTACCACGAATTCTGAAAGAGCTTTGCCAGGGGTTCCGTAATGACCTCAGCCAGCTCATTTAGCACTCTTGGATGGAGACCATCCAGTCCCTCTGATTTATAAATGTCTAGCTTTTCTAATTGGCATTGCACCCACTCAGCATCCACAGTGGGGAGTATGTCGTTCCCAGCATGCCCCCTATGAGTCTTATCTTGCTTGACTTTGGTCTTGTGAAATACCAAAGCAAAGTGAGCATTCAGGAGTTCAGTTTTTTCCTGAATATTGGTTACCAGCTGTCCCAAGGTGTTAAGCAGGAGTCCCATACTTCCATTTGTTTTCTTTCTACTGCCTCCATACCTAAAGAACAACTTGACTCCCGTGGCTAACCTAAACTCAGTTGCTGTCTTGGCTTTCCTGATCATTTCCCTACAAGTGCTGCCCACTAAAGTATAGTCCTCCTTGAGGACCATCCCTAGCTTCCACTGTGTATATACCTCTTTTTGCTTTTTTAAGAGGACTGCAATGTCCCTATTAAGCCAGGAAGGCTTGTGAATGATCTGACTTTTTCTCTTTGCAGGAATGATGTTCTTTTGTGTTTCGAGGATTGTGTCCTTGAGCAATGGCCACTCTTAGTTCACCCCATTTGCCTTCCCTTCCTGGTCCCTCATTGCCTCTCTTATTAATGTTTTGAGCCTGTCGAAGCCAGTATTCTTGAAGTTCAGGACTTCAATCCTGCTTGTTGATTTGTTGACCTTGTGGCGAACAGTGAACCCAATTATTTCATGTTTGCTGTCACCCAGGTTACCCTCAATGTTCAAGCCACATACCAAATCATCTTCCTTGACCAAGACCAGGTCCAGGAGAGTGTTACCTCTGGTTGGCCCTTGTACTTCCTAGGACAGAAAGAACTCCTCTATCACAGTCAGAAAACTGTGTGAATGATCTGACCTAGCCAAGTATTCCTCCCAGTCTATGTCCAGGTAATTGAAGTCACCCATGACTACCAAGTTCCTTGTGTGTGAAGCCTCTGTCAGTTCTTGAGAGAAGTCCAGATTCAGTTCCTCCCCTTGGTTCAGTACCCTGTAGTAAATGCCTACAGTTAGGTCTCTCTCACTTTGCTCATCCCCCACTCACTGTAGCTTGACCCAGAGGTTTTCAAGCTACTTATCTTTAGAGCCAATGTCAACCTCCAGAGAGGTGTACTGCCTTTTCTCTCTACTCTGTCCTTCGGTGCAGGGTGTATCCCTCTATGGCTATACTTCAGCCATGTGAGGAGTCTCTGTGATCCCAACCAGGTCATATTGCCCACTACAGAGCAGGAGGGCTAGCTCCTCCTGCTTGTTCCCCATGCTCCTGGCATTGGTATACAGGCAGCTGAGGCCCTCAACTGACACCCTCATTTTCTGAAATGCTGTGGAAGAACTATTTGGTTAGCATTTTCAAAAACAGTTGTACTAGTGTCCTCCACAAGGAAACTCTCCTGTGTGCCAGTCCCCAGGCATGCATCCACTTAGACTTTCCCCGTCCCCCAGCAAAATCAGTTTAAAGCCCTGTCCAGTTGACCAGCCATCCTGGATGAAAACAGGGCCTTTACCTCTCTGCATGAGGTGAATGCCATCTCATCCTAGAAGTCCTGTCTCTCTGAAGTGCATGTTGTGATCAAGGTAAGTGAACCTCTCATGGTAGCACCACCATCTGAAGCGTCTGTTGATCTCTTCCATCCAGCCTTCTCTCCTGGGTCTGTGGCCTGCAACAGGGAGCACAGAAGAGAAAACTACTTGAGCCCCTAGGCCCTTGAGCCCAGCCTCCAGAGCCCTATAGTCACTCATGACTCAGTCAGGGTTACCCCTGGCCATGCCATTCATGTCCACATGTATAAGAAGCATGGGGTATGTAGCAGGGCACTAGGGTGCCTGCTACTAACATTAGGAATAAGGACTGCTGAAGCTCCCTAAGACAGCACAGGTGTTGGTTGCTGGAGCAGCCAGGCTGGTCACGTGACTAGAAAGGGGCAGGGCCAGGCCTTTATAAACAGCCCAGGCCAGAGCCTAGCAGCAGTTCCCTTCTGGCAGCCTGAGGTTCAGGAGCTCTGCAGAAGAGCCTAGCAGAGCAGAGATGAGTGGTGCAGCCTGAGCACCTAAGGGGCCGCACCATGGTGAGGGTGGAGAGAACCCTGACTGAGATGCCTTTGCAAGAGGCCTGGCAATCCTATGTTATAGCCAGTAGGCTTATCTTGAGTTGGAGCCGGTTGGCTGGTAGCTTTGCTTTGCTGTTGGACTGTTTGTATAAAACCAGAGGACTGGGAGAGGCTGTAGGAGACAGAGGAGGCCTCATTAGGAGCTCCCCAGTGGAGTAGGGGGGGTTCCTGGGTGCCCTGGGAGGGCACAGTGATTGGTGCTGGAGCTGGCACTGCGGGTAAGCGCCAGAGAGAGGTGTGATGTTGTGGGGTGTTGTGACCCCGGCCCTGTGGTGGGGGGCGGTATTTTTCCCAGTGGGCATAGGCCCGAGAAGGTGGTTCTGGGGGCCAGGTAAGGCTAAGGCCACCTGAGCCCCAACCTTGGGAAGCCTGAGTCGGGCATAGAAGGCCCCAGGGAGGGCGAGGCATGCGAGAAGCGCGGCATAGGCCCCAGGGAGGGCGAGGCGTGCGAGAAGCGCGGCATAGGCCCCAGGGAGGGCGAGGCGTGCGAGAAGCGCGGCATAGGCCCCAGGGAGGGCGAGGCGCGACAGAGCCGAGCACATGATTAGAGGCCGGAGGGGACCGAGCGTGCAACTAGAAGCCTGGAAAAGGGCGAGAGGGTGAACAGAAGCCTGGGGGGGGCGAGTATATTGGGCGCGCATACGGAGGGACCCCAGAGAGAGGGAGTGCGCACATTGAGAGACCCCAGGAAGGGGCGAGCATATGACACAAGAACGTCTGGTACAGCTGCGAGGCTTGGGGCGTGCTAAAGGGGAGGCTGGAGGCACACGTAGCCCATAAGGCTGGGGTGAACCAGGTCAGTACACCGAGGATAGGGGACGGGATATACTTGGGCACCATGTCCAAGGGGACAATAAGGCAGCCTCCCTTATAGAACAATTTAAGATCAAGATGTAGCGGGTGAGCTAGAGGGTGCTGAGTTGCCCTACTTGATATAGTAGGGGTGCTAGAGGGATCACGGCCGCTCGTGCGCCCCGCCCTGTGACAGGGTAATAAAGAAACGGATGAGCCTGGGGATCGTCTTCGCAACAACTCAGATACGGGCCCCAGGGAGGCAGCAGACCTCTCAGGCTTAGTGGTCCACATGGCAAATAGGTCCCTCTGTGCCCCTCATAAAATAGTCCTCCACCACCGACACCTGGTGTCTCACCCTAGGGGTGGGAATACTTACCTCCTGAATACTTACCTCCTTCTTCTGTGTTTCTGGCAGAGACTCCTCCTGTGCAGTGAAGGGAGTGCACCTGTTGTGCAGTGCTGGGGGGGGAGTGACCCTAGCTCTTATGCACTGAATATTTGGTATTTCTGTTAGTAAAGGTAGTTTGGAGTTTATCGACTTCTGGGTCAGACCTGTAAACAGACCTCCCTAACCTGTTGAGAATATTCATGGCCAGGCTCATGCTAAGTATTCCATGGTACCCTGTATGGTTGTAAAGATATGTATCAGTATTCTCATTACAGGAGTAGAGTTTTAATGAAAAAGAATGGCTATGTATAAACATTTGAATTTCACTGTATTGGGTGCTAGTAAAAAAGGAAAAACAAAGACTCTGATGCAGGGGCCCGGTGTGAAATGAGGTCACAAGAAAATATAATATATCATTGTCATTCCATTATTTGCTTATCTGTACTGAAGGAGGGAGGATTTTGTCAGTGAAAGCCCGGTAAAATAGATATGAATTTTAGGAGACTACCTTATGCCATGATTTGGCTTAACAAGAGAATATAAAAAGTACATTTCTGATACATTTGCACTGTAATTCATTTTCATTAAAATCATTTTTTAAATTAAATTCAATAAACATTTTTGTTTTGAAACCTTTTAAAATGAAAAAAAATCTATTAAAACTGGAATACTTTCAAAATTACTGTATCATTTAACTATCCTGTATCCCCATATTTTTGAGTTACTAGATTTTTAACAGTGCCTTTCATACCTCTAATTTGTGAATAGTATTGGCTATACTCTGCTAAAAACCTCTTCAGCGTTGTTTTACATTTCATTGTATTTTAATTTTTCAGATGTTATTGACCTTATGTTTCCAAAAAAAATGTAAGGCAATTAAAGTTCTTTGTAGCTTACTGTCACTGGCACTTTTTTGGGAAACATGCAAGTAATTTAAGGTAATTACCAAGTAATTTATGATAATACTGCATAGCACATGTACATGTTGTCAATAGGAAAGCATAGATCATTTTTCTTGTAATAACTTCTTATGGTAATAAAAATAACTCTTAAGAGTATCAGCTTCTTTAGAGTTAAAAAGCTCATTGAAGATGATATTCCTATACTGTCTAAATATATGTTTTGGGGGGCATTTATTGTAGGTAAATAAGAGTGTTACCAAGTACTTTAAAATTACTATTACTTGCCAATGCCAATATTTTTAAAGTACACAAGATTCTGCCTATCTTCTGTCCTTATGATGGGGATATAAATTATACCCCAGAATATCCATGTAGTAGCTACTTTATCATCAGGTCCAACTTTACTGTAAGCAATCAATGTACTAGAAAGACACTTCATTAATAACACAGATATAATGTCAGCACAAACGTGCTATAAAACATTTTGAAATACTGTCTTAATTGAGTGCTTTAGGTTCTGCCTTTACAGGGCCTGTGAGACTGACTGTTTCAAGTGGCCACCTGGCTGGAAAATCCCATTTTATGTAGAGATTGTTTTGACAGCAGCCAAGCATGAAGATGAAAAAGTAGCGGCTGTTGATAGAGCTGATTTAGTTTCCCTTGAGCATATACCGTTGGATGGTCTTTGGTTCTGTAAGCACGATCTGTAAGTAATGACAACTTAATAGCCCTAAGTTGTGAAGGCCAAAAGGAGGTTATATCAATAATCAGAAAGAAATTTTGTTTTGTATATATCAAATTTTGTTCATAGAATCATAGAAGTAGGGTCAGAAGGGACCTTGTAGATCTTCAAGTCCAACCCCCTGCCTGGGCAGGAGAAAAAACTGAGCTCAACATGTAAATTACAAACAGGATTTTACTAAAATGATCAGTAAGAGAGGGTATAAACAGCATATGAATACAGGATGAAGAAGAGATTATTTTTAGTCTATTTAAAATGCATATAAAATGGTTAGCCATTTAAAAATAAACTATTTTCTTTTCAGATAACAAAGCTTGTTTTCATAGATTAAACTATTCTACAATGCTTTCTAGAAATCTGATTGAAAAAAGGGTTGGAAGGAGAGGATGGAACAGGACATTCATTGACATATTCATTTTTTAAATAGAATTCTATATTTATAGAGTAGAAATATGCTGTTTGATGTACACATGATGAAAAAGATACTTTATTAGGGTTTAATTGAATATTTCTGATTGTGCTTAAAGCCCTAAGTCACCTTCCCCCAGCTAGTTTTGTTTAATGTATTTATATGTATTTAAAATGAGGCATAAAACAATAACCTTTTGTCTTCCCAACTCCCACCATAGGGTAATAGAAAGATGATTTTACGCATTTGTATGTCAGACAGGACAGACAAATGGTTCATTCATGCATAGGAATTATGGTGCATTAATGGGGAGTTCATATGATGTTCTTCTTAAGAATTATTTCCATTAAAAAAGTTATTTGACCACCCAACAGGATATCTACTAAGGTGAGGGACCAACTTTGGATGATACATGTTTCAGAATTTTCTTTTAAACAGGTATAGATCAAATTTATTTGAAGTTCCTGGTAAGGGTCCAAACAAGTTTCTTTTTATTCAAAATCCTTCATAATTCCCTATTAGGTACAGCTGGTTAATTTTTTTCCCCTTTTTTTTTTTGTTAAATCACAGATGAAAAAGTTTCTACTAAAACAGAAACCATTTTTTGGAAAACTTTTGCTTTGGTTCATTTTTTTCCAGCTTTCATTCCCCAACTGGCCAGAGCACAGGGTGCCTCAGTGGAGGGGATGACTTGCTCCTGCAGAGGCACCCTGTGCCCCAGCCCAACCCCTCCCCTCCCTGAAGCATGTGGAGCAGCAAGATAATGTGTCCCACTAAAAGCAGACAGACAAGCAAGGTGCTTGCACTGGGGCACAACGTAGCAGCCTATATTTGTGCTGTTGTAAAAGCAGGCCCTTGCTTGTGTGAACCCAGTCCCAGGATTCAACACTGGGAGAAAGGAAGGAACATGTGGCAGTGCTAGAGCACAGCCCCTGGGCTTTTTGAAAGCAGGAGCTGAGCATGAATGAGGCTGTTGCTCATAATGTGAAAATAACTTCTTATACAGTATAATAACTGCCCTGCCCCCCCGCCCTTATTTACTTCTCCACAATTAGGAGTGACCTAAATTACTTTTTATCACGTGCAACCTTCCTATAACTTTCATTTGTTTACTAAGTCGAGAAGGTATATAAGTGGTACTTATATGTCTATCACTCATAGATATATAAATGATCATTGATAGGTCGGATAGCTCCTATAAAATACCACAATGTTGCAATCTCCAGAGTAAGGCACATATAGGGAGCTTCAAAACACTGGTCTGCACTGCCTTATGGGTATTCCTTTGATGAATAATAACTAAGGTACATCACTCTGACAGAAACACGGCCTTGCTGAGACATTAGGCAGTCAGCAGCAGTTCTTATCAGTTGTTCTCTGGCAAAAGCTATGACTGTCAAGGCATTGAATATCTAGACTCAGTCAGGATTCTGTCTCAGTGGTCTAAAGGAGGCATAACAGGTCTTGGGCATCCTCCACTCCTCCATACACTTGCCTAGACAGTAGACATATACGTCAAAGTGCTTGGTGTGATGGCCATAGGACTCCATACAAGAAGTTTCATCAGGCACCTGACTAGACCTCTTACACATATACCATGATCCAGAGGATTGAGGATTGCCTAGTACTCATTGAAACCATGGTCCTATGTATCAACAATAAATTCTGTCCATTAGGCACCGACGTATGTGCCTGATGCTTGCTGTGACACATGCTAATTAGCACATATTGGAATAGACTCAATCAAGCCTGCCAAATTGTGCTTGCTAGTGGACACCAGCAGCCTCTGCACCATGTGTAGTCAAGCATCCCCATGCTTCAAAATTGTGTCAGTGGCACTTTAACTGAATCTTGTTGAATGAACTTTAGTTAAAGTGCTCCTCCTGCTATTTTGAAGTGTGTGGTGTTGTATACATATGACACTCCAAGATCCACTCTAATTTACACACTCCCTCCTCACCCCCTCTGCCCTAGAGCATGTGTTTAGGTGCCCACTGTGCAGAAAGTTATCGGATATGCTAATTATCCTTGTTCAGATATTTGGAATCTTAATCTAACATGCTATTGCTATTTATTGTCTCTTGTGTTTTATTCTACATTTTTGTCTGAGTTTAGGAAAGTTTACTGACTCCTTTAATCATAGTTTTCCCAAATTTTGCTTCCTGTTAAATAATATTCATGAGTAGATACAAACACTTCTGTTATACTTACTGCCAAAACAAAGAGTTCTGAAGAGAAACTCACAGGGCCACATTCTGTTTTGTCTTTTAACTATTAAGTACACAGCTGGACATAGTACTGTAATACATTCTAACACAGTACAATTTAAAGATAGATTTTTAATTAATAAGCAGAGAGATTTTTGAGAGATATTTAGCTGTGATAGTCTGAAATAAGGCAGGAGACTGTGTAAATATGTGTCTTATAGATTAATTGAATGGGAAATGCATAAGCTTTCATGAACAAGAACTCATGTTATTAGATGTTTTGAAAGAAAATGCATATGAAGCAGGCAGTTATTTGAAAATACTGAAGACAGGGGAGGGAGAGAGATGCAGAAAAATGGGTGGAGAGGCAGTTCTGGGAAAGGCAAACAAGTGATAACTGTGTAGGGGCACAAGGGCTAAAAAAAACCATCCGGGTAATGGGATACAAATCCATAGTCCCTGTTTAGACCATACTTAACACAGTCCAGCCTGTGTATGAATTCTTCTTTCACAATTTCATGAGAGAGTCAGCTTTTAAAATGTTGTTATTATTTGAGGTCAGTGATGAAATGTCCAGAAAAGTTATGTGTTCTGCTACAGGCTTTTATGTGTTTTTGGACTTGCGTCACATGAGTTGCCTCATTCTTCATATAGGGATTGGCCTCTGTGTCCATTATAGACAACATAAGGGCACTGTAAACAGATTATAGCATATATGACAGTGGGAGAGATGCTGATAAATGATCCTTGGATGCTATAATCCATGTTATTTGGTCCAGTAATGATGTGGTCTGTATTGATAAAGGGACACAGCTTACATCTGGATCCAATGCAAATCCTGGAACCTTGCTGATAACATGAGTTATGAAGCCTGTTGCTTGAGAGATGCCACTTGAGGTTTATGGGCTGTCTTCAAGCCAGGACATGGTTCTCACTTTCCAGGTTGGAGTTCCTTAATGATGCATCTAAGTTGTTCAATCTGGAAGCTGTAGGTGACAACTGTAGGTTATCTGTAGGTAGCTAAGGTGTTAAGTAGTGTCCAAACAGGGACTATGGATTCTTATATCATTGTCTGAATTATTTGTGACCTTTTTGTCCCTATGGGTTTTATCACTTCTTTGTCTCTCTCAGCACTGCCCTTTTCACACCTCTCTTCCATCCTTGTCTTTTATATTCACTCTATCTGATCATTTACTCTGTGCATATCCTTTCACAGCATCTGATGAAGTGAACTTTTGCTCACAAATCTTTAATTTTTAATCAGTGTCTCCCTTTGTCCATTACATTTCATATTTTTGCTGCTATATAAAATATAGATGCATTATTGCATAGATGTAATAGTGCATAGCCCATTTATGCACCTCATTGGTGGAATAGTATCCAGCCCTATGTCTTCTAATCAGACAGTGTTCTCTGGTCGGTTTTAAGAAACAGAATTTAGAGAGATTGGTGGGACACAGTGTATCCTTTGGTCAGGTCTACCTATGACTGAAATTTCCATAGATAGATGGATCCAATACAGCACTTACAATATACAAGTACTCAGTATACTGTGTATACTATAGTTAGTATATCTAAAGATAAATAATGGTTTGGTGACAGTTTCTCAGCTCTGAAATAAAGACACAAATGCAATCTTGCATCTGAGGGTACATTTAAGATGAAGTTGGGCATGAAAATAATTTTAAAGAAGATAGACACTGATAGAGTAAATTGCTAAAGTGGTGTATCATAGCTGCACATGTAAATTTCATTACCATTGGAATTTTCAAACTTAAAGTATATATCTTACTTGATAAAATTACTGTGAAAGGCTCTAGACATGGACACTTTTGTTTCTCCTATTTCTTTTAATCAACACTGTTTTTTTCATGATGGAACTTTTAAATTCATTTATTTTTTGTTTTTCTTAAATATTACCTTTAGTTTTATCTAGTTTCTAGCATAGGGTAGGCAATTATTTCAACTTGAGGGCCACTTAGTGAGTTTCGGTGTGCTTTTCATGGCTGCAATGGTAGCCCCACTCCTTGACGGGTGCCCCGCTCCCTGGTCAACATCTTGGGACTACAGTTCCCTCCCCTAACCCCTGATGTTTGCCACTGGATGTCCCTCCCCTTGGCCCCAGAAGAACTTCTGGGAGGCCAAGGTTGCCATCTTTGAACCAGAAGAAAACCAACCATATACTAAAAGTCAAACATCTACTATAATATATTTTAATTTTATCACAAAAATATTTTTGTCATGATTTGTGTAGTGTACATACAGATGATTGCATAATAAGTCAAAAATAAAGTCTTACTCTTGTTTCTTGTGTGTGGAGGGATGTGTGGGGTGTGATTGAGGATGGGTCTGTGTGTACAGTATATGAGTAGTGGGGACAGGGTGTGGGTGTATAGGGTTTGTGAGGGAGGATGGGAGGTTTGGGGACCCTTCACACGTTCTTCCTCATGGCACACAGCCCCTGACACTGCCAGCTGCAGCAGGTGGCAGGCCTTCTTGGCATTTGTGGCCTATGCAGGCATTGCCATTTGGCAGCATGTGGCTCCAGTCAGTGCTGCACATGGCAGCAAGGAGCGCAGTCACACTGGCCCATCTTTATTATGCGGGGCTCCCTGCGGCACATGTGCAGCTCCCAGCACTCACGTGGTGAAGCCCTCTGCAATGGAAGCTGGCTTCCTTCCCAGCCCTGCAGGGAGCCCCATGCAACAAAGGTGGGCTATCTTGGCTGAGCTCCTTGTTGCTATGTGCAGTGCTGGCTAGAGCCATGCACCACTGCGTGGCAGTGTATGCATGGACCATGAGCAGGGGCTGTGCACCACAAGGGGAAGTATGTGGAGGGTCCCCACAGCCTCCACCCTCCCTCACACCCACACTCTGCCCACCTGAGATCCAAACTTCCACTTCCCTGCCCCCACCCCCAGGCATGAGCTCTGTGCTCCCACCAGCCCCAGCCCCACCCTCCATGCTCCTGCTCAGCTGCAGGTCCCTCTCCCCCCACCCCCACTACTTCCATATGTGCTGAGCCAAGCAGGTCCCCTGATAGCTGCAGCACTGGGCTGGGCCCTTCCACACATGAGGGTTGGAGTGAGGCACATGGTCTGAGCAGGGTACAATTAGTTGATTGGCACCCACAAGCAAGATGAAATTGATTGGTGAGCTGAATCTAGCCCATGGGCCATATTTTACCTACCCCTGTTCTGGCATAGGTGAACATTTGCTCTTTTTTGTCTAGAATAGCAATATAAATATAAGTTTAAAGCAGAACCCCACGTAAAATGTTTTAAGTAGTTTCCAATCTATATGTTCCAGCTCTTGGTCTTCATATGTGACACACATACATCTGGGGCAGCATTACCTTTGAAAAATGCTTCTTTAGAACACAGAAAAATGAAGAGAAGTTATAATCATAATTCTCCAACCTGCTCTTATGGCACCAGGAATGTTCTACCTCAATCAGCTACCTTTGTAAATGAAAAATATCTAAATTCCATCTCTCTGTTCTGAAATTGCAACCTCTATAATACTAGATCTCCAATTGCTAAACAAGCTAGCAGTTCATTGAACTTAAAGTTCAAATGGAAATTTTAAAGTGGCTGGTAAAATACAATTATTATGGCATCCAATTCTGCTTCCAGCAATACTCTATAATGTCAGTGTGCTTTTATGTAGTACGCATAAAAACTCAAAGATTAGATGTGATCTAACTAACTCCCATTTGAGAAGATTAGTTATTGAACATAAGAAACCAGTGTACTTATAACAGGGCACAGCATTTATATTTAAAGCAAGGTTACATATAGTATCTAACATACTGTTTTAAACCATCTCGGAAACAGTATGTTAGATACTATATGTAACCTTGGAATCCCAGAATAGAGAGATGAAAGATGATCATTGTGTTGGAAGTAAGACTTTCAATTTTGACATAGAGCAAGCTATCTGTAGTGCAGCACTGCAATACAATGTGTTTTTACACATGCAGGAATAAAGCATGTAAAATATAAATGTATGTTGCAAATCAGTCAGTCTCCAGGAGCCTTTATTAAGTAGTTGAATGGTAGATGGGTTTCATATGTCACAATAAGTAGATGGTGCCTTGACCTGAAATATACAGTATTTGAAATCCCCTGGCATTGTCCCAAGCCATTAGTAATGGCAGCTTGTGTGCAACTAACCCAGCATGTAACAAATGATAGATAAGCTAAAATCTGGGCATCTGTCCATAGCTGAACTGTAAATACAATCCTTCTTCTGCCTTCAGGAAAGCTGCATCTGTCTCATACTTTCTAACATAGAACAATTAAAAGATGACTTTTTAATTAATATCTTGCTATTGGTGTATTAAAGTCCATATCGTTGATGATAAATAGCACCTATGACTGAAAAATTGATGTTGTAGTCTGACTTCATCTAAACATGCTTGTAATTTATAGTTTATCCTGACATTTCTGAATGTGAAACAATCATTGCCATTCATAATGCACATTCATTTTAAAACTGTGACATATTTAACTAGTTTTCTATTTCAAATTTTTTCCTGTGATGAAAGTTTTAACATTGTTTTATATTAATAACTAAACCAAAAATCCCATAAATTAAAGGTTGCATTCTTTTTTTACTCAGAAAATTTTCAGGTCTAAAATTCTGTCTAAGGAAAGAGTATAGAATCTGACTCCATGATTTGCAAACAACATTATTTGTCTGTTTTTAACTAGACCTGAGAAAAAATGTAGTTAAAATATCACATTTGACTTGACATTCTCTTTTTTCTCTCTCCCTCTCCCTCTCCCTCTCTTTCTCTCTCATTTTTAATTCCTACTGCTTATTGTGTATCTTTAATATTGGTTTCCTAAAACAGAAAGTTGCTGTTCCAAATTTACTTTAATACAATTTTATCTTTCTGGATTACTAGGTACAATGATATTACATAGACTTTAACTGAGTACACAATGTGCTCATCATATACTTTATGTACTTTACATAGATTTAGCAAATGTAGTATTATCATTTTATTTCATGGTCAGAGCTGGTCCTGACAAAAACAAGCCTCTGTACAAAATACACAAGGATTTTTTACAGATTGTAAGAGCAAACTGTAAAATGTCTACCTATATCTGCTACCAGGATACTGAGTTGCAGTAAAATTTGTGGGGAGGAAGGGGAATGACACATATTTTATATAAATTAGGAAATTAGGGCTTTCCAAGATATACATTCCTATCATCAGACAATTCTGATAAATTTTTCTTCCCTTGGGGATGTAGGCTGGAAGCAGCAAGTGCCTGTTCCTACTCTCCGTTCCCAGTCCCTGGCCCAGGGAAGAAAACGGGAGTAGTGGCAGATGCTCCACTGCCCTACTGGGCCAAATGGAGAGGGGAGGAGAGTAGTGTGCTGGTGTTCGTTCTTGCAAGATGAATTCTTTTATAGGGAAGATTTTTCCAGGTGTCTACATAAAAGTAGACACCTTTGGGGATGTATTTCCTTTGGGGGAAATTAAATACATACTTATATGCCCCTAGTTTCTACCAGGAGAGTGGTGCTTCTCCCAGTAGAAACATAATATCTGTATGTGTCCATACAAGTATTGAACAATACGGATTTTTTGAGGTTCAGCAAATCTTTATGTACAATATATTTTCTTTTGGTTTTAGTGGAAATTATTGTATAGACAGTAAATATTAGACTAAGGGGCTAAGTATAGACAGTCAAAATGCCCGAAACTGAATTGATTCAGTCTTTGCAGGTTAGTCTAAACTGCAGATATTAAATGGAGAAACAACTGGACACACACTTACTTTTGATTTGGAAATGAAGCTACATGCCCGCAATGGCTCAGGCCAGAAGCTGGGGAGTGCTAAAGCCTGCCTCTCTGGCTTGTAGCCAACATGGACTGTGTGTTTGCTTTTTCTTCCTGCTGCCCCCAAGGTCTCTGGGATTTGCAGTCCACAGTCACAGCTAGCAGTAAGTTTCATTAAGTTTAGCAGCAGGGCAGCTCTGTACTCAGAGGAAGGTAGGTTTAACCCCCTTCCTGGCCCCAAACCCCAGCTGGGGTTTGCCTGGAGGGGGAGGGGCAGTCCCTGCCTTCTCTCCTCCCCCCTTCCTCAACTCTTTTCTGCTGGAGCTGACAGCACAGTTCAGTCCAGCCCAGCACAAGGCTGGAAAGCATGCTGGGATGCTGAAAGACTGTGATTTAACTTGTACCAGGAAAGGGGTCTGGGACAGAAATTTCATAAACTAGTTTGACCCAGATCAGTTAAGTCTGATACTACATTCAACTAGATTTATCTTAAACCAGTTTCAGCCATTTTGAAACTGTTTTATGTGCACCGAGCTTCTTTTCTGTTACAGGTTTAAGCCAGCTTCTGATGACTTAAACCAGTGTAACTCCTGTCCCTAGCCAGGCAGTCCAACTTATAAATGGTCAATAACCACACATCCCAAAGGCCACCCCAGGAGGAGTCACATACCTCCTGAGCTGCACACTGCATGAATGTCCTGCCACTGCACCGCATGCCAGCATAGGTGCTCCCCCATCACCATTGCTGCACTGTGTGCTTGCTCCCCACCAGTGGCACCACATGCCCAAACAGTCCCAACCTCACCTTTCTCACCAACCTGTGTTGTACCACCTTGCTCCCTGGGGCAGAGAGGGGGAGCCTAAAGGCTCCAGTTGCTGTTGCAGCTGGAATGAAGCAGTGTGTGGGGGAAGCAGAGGCCAGTAGCCAAATAGAAGCCTGAGGGGCCACTACTTAACCCTCTTTGGGCTGCATGCAACCTGCAGGTTGCCAGTGGGACAGCCCTGAATTAAACAAAATATTTGAAACACCATGTCTCATTCAGAAAGCAAAGCTTTAGAACCACATTCTTACCTCACGGAGATTCTAGGAGTGTTTTGTCTCTTTGATTAATTCAACAAATTTATTTGGGACTCTACCTGTAATGGGGCAGTGCTAAAAGTAGGGATAGCATAGTCTGGCCCTTAATAACGAAGATGAAATGATAAAAATTGCATTGACACAAAAAGGAATAGATCAAGGCCAGGACTGAGAACTTGAACAAAATCCAATTTAATATTTTATTTTAAAAAATTCAGGATTCAACTTTTCAACTAAAAATGTAGTGTGAAAAAAATCTCTTCGGTATCATAATCAAGAGATTGTCTTGTATTCAGGAAGATAGGTAGTCCATCATACTTTGAGTTCTAGACCGGAAGTCAATGGTAGAACCAAACAAACCACATATCAGAATAAAAAGAGATTTCAGCTAGAGAAAGCAACATTTTAAAGCAGTGAGGGTTGAGACAGACATTGTCTATCAAGTAAATAGAACTAATGATTCCACTTGACTGGAAAAGAAAGTATAGGTTAGACTGAAAGATAATTCTACAAGTACAGTACATGATAATGATATAATATCGGGGCAGATGAATGTATTTGGTTCAACTTGAAGAATAAAAGGTATTTAAAGGGAATAGTATCAGGACTGGGTAAATTCTGGATTGGGGAAAAGTAATGGAAAGGGTAGGGACAACATAGTAAAAGTGATGTGTGCAACTATGTTCCCTTATTTCAGCAGCTTTATTGGTTCAGATACTGGATTGTGCAGAAATACCATCATTTGCTTACAAAGACTTTTGTGGAAAAGGTACTTACACTTATTTCTGTTTTAAATCAGCCAGCAGTTTTATTGTGATGTCAGCTGCACCTGCTTGCCTGATAGTGTCCAAACACCACATTATTTGTTAGGATGGGGTAGAGTAGAGACTGACTACTCAGCAGTGTTTAAACTCTTCTAATTGCATCTTGTGGCATAAAGTCAGCCAGGGCAAGAATCTTGGAGCTACACACCACAAGGATTATAAACCTAGCTAAGCAGTGCAAGCAAAATAAAATGGCCTGCCAGCTGCGCACAGGTTTCAACATTTTGTAAGTATTCACAAGAGAAAACTGTTTTGGGGAGTGTTCATTTCTAATAATGTTTTTATATAATTTTATCCAATAACTTTTTAATCCAAATTGATAAAGTCCCTGGAAAAGGACCAAAATATAGATCTCCCTACTTACAACAAGAGTCAGGCTCTTGCGGGATCTCTATTTTACCCCATTACTTTAGTATCTATTTTTACTTAGTGGTCCAGCTTCAACAGGAAGACTAAAGAGTACCCTATTCTTTCCTGTCAAGTGGGCGATGTTGGCTTGCATCCCCTAGTTGAGGTAAACCTAGAATCAGGCCTCCTACAGCCTGGAAAAGTGACCTAACCACAAGGCTGTTATGAAAAGGTAGCCAATGCCATCAGTCAGAAAGTTCAGTGTTGCTAAACCACAGGTCTGAATGTTTAGTCCCAGATTCTAGTCACTATCTAGTCCCTTACTAGAACTTAGCCCTCTAACATTACAAGACTACCTTATTAGCCAAATAAGTCACAAAATCTATATTCTCACTTTTCTTTTGTCCTCTCTGTTGCTTTTGATTCTTTACATGGAATAAAGCACTTCTTAAATTGCTATAAAACAATTTTGTAGTTAGCCTCCTCTGGCCGAATTGAGTAAAAACTATAGAAATTATCAGGTGCTTCAGGACCAGCTATTGTCAGAAATGAAGTGCTCTTCCATGTTGCTCTCAGGTATGGGGTGAAAGTTTCCCAGTTTTATCCGTGTTCAGTATGTTATTATTTTTGTCAGGCTTTTCAGTACTGCATTATCACATTCTGGAAAATGTTCTTTTTCTCTGGTTTGCTTTGCTTTTGGAGGGGAGTTGCTTCTGTTTTATTTGTTTGATTTGGTTTACTCTGGTACTTCATCTGAAAATTGTTCAGAAATCACTCCCAAGAACCTTGACAAGGGACATTTTCACTCGGGGTCTAACAGGTCACTGTTCCCTAACACAAACTATCTAAATAGCACAACAACTGGTTCCAACTGCCTGTTATGAGAATTTCTGAAAATGTATTATTCCCTGAGACCTGGGTGGGAATAATAAATGATCAAGTGTTTCCTGAAGCAAAAATGTCTCATCTAATCAGGAACTGAAAACAGAACCCCACACAGAGAGTAGACACACCTCTGGAGTTGATCTTCTGGTTGGTATAAGACTAGTTCTTTGTGCTGAAATTCTGTAGGGCACACAATAAGAATAAGCTTACAAAACAACCCATTAAAACAGATTTTGCAGTCCTGATTATCACTTGCACTAAGAATAGGGTTAATGCACTCTTTGGATTCTGTTTCACACGGCTTGGCACACATGTATTAAAGTGACCTCCCCCAAGTTCTTTTCCAGCAAGTTAAAGGAATTAACTTCAGAACTTACCATCAAGATGTCCAACTGCAGAACACATCTCTCAACAGAGGGAATAAACCCTGTATTGCTCAGAACTTGGATACTGAACTGAGGCTAGAACAAAATCTTCTCCCTCCAGATGTGGAAGTGCTGGATCCAGGTAATGTCTTACGACTTTATGAATGCTGGAGACCAGCTTCTTTCATCACCATATGCCTTGTTTCAAAGCTGATGGGCCTCTTTGGGTACAAGGCAAAATGCTACTTTGTGTAGCTTACTGGAAGCACTCTACAATGAATCTTCTTTTGTAGCTGGAAGACCACATTTACAAGTATGTGCCTTTCCCTGAACTGTAGCAAAACCCCCAGCGTTGTTTTGTTTTTTTAATTTTATTTTAAAATACATTTCCTCCCTTTCCTCAACAATTTCTGACTTTTTCTCTCCCTCTCTATTCCCTATAGATAAGTATAAGTGAGCTCAGACTTAGGATAAGCTTTAAACATTTTTATTTTGGTAGCAAGTTTTTGGTTTTGGATATCCACTGTTTTATATTGTATTATCATTAGGTTTGTATTGATTCTTACTGTTGTATATTGTATTATTATCATTTTCATATTAATTGTTATTGTTTCATATGGATATTGTATGGTTTAGGCCTGTGTTTGTAAATGAACCAGAGTCATGTCAAGTTTCCATTTTATGTCAAGCCTCCACCTTGTGTCCTCTGCCTGGGCATCCCATGTTGTAACAATATGATTCATTGTACCTCTCCCATGTAAATTGGTTCCCCGATGCATGAGAATAATCATTGGGAATGATTGAAACACAATGATAGCAGGCCTCTACTAAATGGCCTGTAATGACTGGGACATCACCTCACATTGATTCGTTAAGAACCATGGACCTCACCCAGGAACAGAAACAAGACAAGCATTTGAAAGACAAAAGACCCTGCAGAACCAGCAACTCTCACCATTACAGGCACTCTAAACTACACTTCCCTGCATGGAGCACACATGCTCAGTATGCCAGGGGCAGACCCTTGTCTGGGCATGCCTCCTGTCACTAGGGTTACACAAGGTCTGCTCCTATAAAGAGGAGCAGTGAAGACAGATCCAGTGAGAATGCCATTTCCATCCGGACCAGACCAGTTTCACGTCACCTATCCACCGCAGAGGCCCTGCTGGTGACCCCCTCTGGACAGTGAAGACAGACCCAGTGGGATGCTCTCTCCATCTGGACCAGCACTATGCCATACCACCTATTCACCCAGAGGCCCTGCTGGTGACCCCCCTCTGGACAACACCTATTGGACAAGGACCCCTTTCCAACCTGGAATAGATAGATATTACCTACACACCTGCTCCTACAATTTGGACTCTCTCTGTCTCTCTCTCTCCTCTTGGACTTCAGTGGACTTCACCAAGCCTCTCTAACCCTTGCTGCCATTGTGTGTCGGGGGGAGGGGTGCAAGGGAAGCAATAAAACATTGTGTCACCATCTCCCTGTTCAATAAAACCACTGTCATTTGCAACCTTGAGTTGGGTCATGTTTTACTAAATCCCAGTCCCTTCCTTATCTTAAATTCCAGCCTCATTCTCTCTCTCTCTCTCTCTTAGCTCTAGCCCCCACTCCTCTCCACTAGTTTCCTGATCTCCTCTCAATTCCTATTACCTTTTCTCTGTGACTTTCTGCTGCCTTTCTTTGCTTTCCCAGTACCCCTGCCACCTTTCAGTCTTTTCTGCTGTTTTTCCTGTGATTTTTCTGCTGTCTGCCTCTCTGTTTTCAGGCTTCCCCCACACCTTCTGTAGTCACACCCCCCACTGCAGTTTCCAAGCTCCTCGTGGCTGTCCTGCAGATTTCTCCAGCATCTGAAGCCTTTCTCCAGCTCCCAGCACCTACTGCCATTCCCTGAAACTTCTCCAGCTGTCCCAGAGCCATCCTCTGGCTCCCCACATCCAGAGCCCCTCTTTAACACCCACACTTTCCCTTAGTCCCATTTTCCCTCTCCCCACCTACCTTGTCAGCTCCCCCATTGCTCTGGCTCCAGCCTCTGTGTTGGCATCGCTTCCCTGTTCTACAGGCTTTGGGCATTGTCTTTTAATCAATTAAGATCAATTAACCTAAAGTTCCCCCCCAGCCTCAGTTCTTCAGCCCAGGCCCCTCTAGTCTACCAGTTCTAATCCTGGTCCAGGTGACTTTCATTTCCAGCAACTTTCACTCCCTACACTTCTACTTTCTTACCTTAACCTTTCCCCAGGTATCCCAAGTACACCAAGCACATACATACATACATACATATCACAATACCCAACTTAGGAACTCACTTGTGTGTATGTGTAGGTGGGTAGTATGTGTGTAAATTAGTGTATACACATATATATGCATATATAAATATCATTGTGTGTCTGTGTGGTATATAAATTTGTAATCCACATATGTGTATTGAAATTGCAGGTGTTGGTAACTGGTAACTGATTCTGTCTAAATTTGCATGATATATGAATTAGTGATCTGTGTCTAACTTCTGGGGTGTATAGTGTATATGCTTGAATTGGTGATAGGTATGCATGTGCCTAGGCTGGTTTGGATGTGTGTGTGCCTTAGATGGTAGTGTGCATGTGTATGCACCTAACTGATTTGTGTATTTGTATATGTGCAATTGTACACGATGCCTTCCTGTCTAACAGTGCAATATTGAGATCCTGAGAGTTGGTCTGGCCCCTCTGGACCAACAAACATTATATCTTCCTATACTTAATACTTTCAATACTTATGTCATGACAGTCAGCTTTTTAGTTAAACAGGAAAAACAGGGTAAATCAGCTGAAGATAAGGGCCTGCCCCTGCTCTATACAGCCATCATTCTGGATAAATCTTTGGTACTCATTCTGCCTTTAAAAAATAATGGTATGTGTTATATTCTAGGATGTATTTTATGCATAACACAATAACTGGAACAGTTTGAGTAGCATGGTGATTATGATCTCATCTGGGAGGGCCATAACTTATGATGATGAGGGAGAATAAGCTCTTCTGCCTAATCCATGAGTATATGGTCAAAAGATAAGGTTGTGTCTTTTCAGCATTTCTTTGAATATGATTTTATTTTCCCCCCACCCCCAGGAGTAGGGCATCAAAATCTTCTTGCAATGATGATTGCCAGAAGCTAGTTGGAAGTTAGGTATGATCTGTTAGTGTAATGATGAATTGAAGGTGTTGAGTTAGTGGACATTATGGGTACCTACCAATGACCCTAACCAAGGTTAAATAGATCTAAATGGTCCATTGTGCAACTGTGTACAAGGCTTAGGTCACACTAATAATAGTGTACCCATTCTAAAGTTAGTTCACGTCAAAGGTCAGCTAATTTTACATCAGGTAAAAGTTAACCCTATCTATCAATCATTCACATAATTCAAAGCATGGCCCCAGAAGTAGGAAAGCTCAACCATTTTCCCCACCACCAGGACTTGTGCTGCACCTACCCATCCCCCACACCCCACACACCTGCCTTTGCTATTTTTGGGGTGGACCAGGCAGCCCCTCGAGACTTTCCAGCTACCCCTGAACACCTCCCCCCCACCCCGGCCAAATCATTACTGGACACTTTGCTAGAATGGGAATTAGGATTGTGATTTAAACTGTTAGTACTTTATGATTACTAACATGGCCAGTGAAAGAAATCATTATAATCCTAAAAGCTTGACAGTTTCCTTACACAGGGGTTACAGCAACTTTAAACACAAGAGAGAGAATTTCTGTATTTTTATAATTTTTTTTCAGGAATTCATTGTTTTTAGTAAAAATTTTCTAGTAAAAATCAATGCCTTCTACAAACTATTTAAGAATATATGGCATTCACTTGTAATGCAGAAGATAAAGATTCAATCTCTTATTCTTTTTGACACAAACAAGTGACTTCAACCTCACACACCTTCATTTCACCTGAATGTCTTACCTAGTAATTATTTGCTGGTTCAGTTCAAGTTTTTCTCAGTCTTTCATATTGGCACTATACCACTTTTCAAAAATAATAAGTAGTAACTGTGTCAAAGGCTTTTTTTTTTTTCAACTTGGTCTTCTACAAGTAAAGTAAATACCCAAATGCCTGGCTAGTCATTATTCTGGGACTGAGTCTCTCTTGCCTCTACTTGGCCTCCTACTTCGAAATGCCTGATTGAAAATGGGAAAGTGTTTGAAACAAATGTTAATAAGACAAAGAAATCTTTTACCTGGCTAGTTATTTTCATTACTGGTTCTTTGTTATACTGTCATACCTAACTTGTTTTGTGAAGTACCTTGTAGAAAGAACATTTTATTGCTTTTAAAATCCAAATGAATATATTCAATACCTTTCCCAGTAAGATATTTATTTTTTAGTAAAATTCTGAAAGTTTTGAGTTACCTGTGCTTATATGACTCAAACTTTTAGTAGCACAAATCACATATACTATTCCCATGTGATTTAAAAAAAAAAAAAAAAGCTTTAATGGGTCTTTGAGGCTACAGAAAAGTAAAAGAAATTATTCCCTTTCTGTTACTGAAAGTCTCCACAGCAGTATAATGGAAATGATTCTGTCTATCTTTGTTGGCCAAGTAACCAAGGGTGGCAGGCTGCAGCAATCCAAATCAGTACATTATGGCCATTCAGTGAAAAATGAAAATGGAATAGCACAGCTGATAAGTGATGATATTTAAGAATAGAAATAGTGGGAAAGATAGATTGGGGAAATATTATTGGAACTTGCCTGGGAAATGGAAATAACTCCTGGTTCAATATTAAAGGATTTAGATTGTTTTGAAGTGAAAAGCAGGAACATAATAGACAAGGGGGTACAGACTGATTATGAATAAGGATTGGCTCTGCTAAATAGAGAAGTTTCAGAGAAAACAGGTTTAGAAATAGTCTTCCTTTCTTTGTATACTTAAAGGGAAGGGACAGAATTGGATATATATCGGATGAATGAATAAATAAAGTAGCATTTTTCCAAGCAGGATTGGGTATCCATGATATTGGAATAGGCATAATATGTCTGTGTGTCTTTGTGTGTGTGTGTGAGTGTGCATAGACATACAGATAGATATCTATAGCTATTGATATAGATATAATGTGTGTATTTGATTATTTATAAAAGTTGCCCACAGTTTGTCTATATCCTTTTCAATATGCTCTTTCTCCTTTTAGATTACAAGCCCTTCAGGGCAGTGGTTATATCTGAACAGATGGACAGTGCATTGTTGATGCTACCATAATACAAACTATGGTACAGAAATAGCTTTATTAGTCAGTATAGATTAGAAGACATAGAGACAGGGATCTTAAAAAAAAAAGAACCTAGAGTAAGTTGAAATCAAAGGCAAAACTCCTGTTTACTTTATTTTTATCAAAATTTCAACTTAGAACAAAGAGAAAATATTAGATTAAAACAATAAAGGTAAAATGACTCTCAGTTAATGTAGTGAAATTTAGAATAAGAGTAAAGTTAAACTTAAAGGGAAAGGAATGTCGAATTTGCCATGTTGAATCTTTTAACTCTGGAAAATGATGAAAACTTTGGATTTTTTTTTTAAAAAGACAGTCCTTGATAGAACCAAAACCTGAGATTATATAAAAGACAGCTCAAAGCTAAAATACAAAAGAGACCTGGGTTATTCTAAATGGGGAAAAAAGAAACAAACAACCCCGCCATTGCTTAAAAGTTGTTTATCCCAGTTCATAAAAAAACATAATTCAAGAGTGAAGAAAATACAATATCAGAAAAAACAGGACTTGAAACAACATCTAATACTTTTGGTGGGGAATGGGGGATTGAGAAGCTGCATACAGTTCTGGGGTGGTTATATTAAAAAGGGTAAAATAATAAATGCATTAAATAAGTACGATGCAAGCAAGCTGCTAGACAAAGAACTGGCTAGTCTGTTGAAGGACACGGGTGAGAAGTTAATGACAGATGAGGATGATATTGCCAAGAGGCTGAATGAATTCTTTGCTATAGTATGCATGAAAGAAACTGAAGGTCATATTCCACAGCCTGGGATAAATTTTTCTGTTGAAGCAAGTGAAATGCTAAAAGGCTCATGGTCATGATGGAGCAGGTAGTTAGGTAATTAGAACTATTAAAAACTGACAGTATCAGGCTTGAATGAATTGCATGCTGGACATCTTCAAGAACTTCTGTAACAAGGGAGATTGGAATGCTCCTGGGTGGGATATTTAGTTGACTGAGAATGGAAGGGAAAGAGTAGGGGACTCGCAACAAACAACTAGTGCAATCCATAAGTTAAGTAAAAGATTCAAACATGACTATAAATGCTAGAGGCCCAAATTTAAATTGAATTGTATCTACTGTTCTGAAAATACTGATATGAGATGCCTAGTGTAACCCATTATTGCAATAAACCATGGCTGATAGGAATTGTTAAATATGATAATAAATATGTGTGATTGCCAATGTCTGTACTTTCTTATGATTAGAGGCAATAATCACTTAAAATGTGCTTTGCTTTGCAGTGTATATTATCCCATAAAATTGTTAATTATCTTTGTGTTGTATATGTATGTATATGAATATATGCATATTTTAGTTCACTTGTAATTGATCCTTTTAAACTCCATATTTATACTTATGCTAGGGCTATTTAAGGTTTTGCCATGTTTCTGTAAGTTCTCTTTTTTTTGCTGAGGCTATTAAAGTTCTGTTTATGTCTTAAGGTTTGTGCTGAGAAAGTTATTTAAATGAGTTGAACTGAGGATTTGCAAAAAATGGCACTAGCATCACACCCCACACCACAATGAGGATAATGAAATTACTTACATTATTTTACTCATCTGACTGGAAAAAAAGCAAATAAGCAGATATCAAATAGAACTGTGCATAGCTATTGTAACAAACAACCCATATTGCTACTCAATAAACATATTTAGAGCAGCAAAACAGCTTACACAAGTTCTAAAAAGTTTGACTACTGTGATTATTATGTATAGCAGGGTGCCATAAGAAATTCCAAACATTTCAATTTTGATGAAAAATAGATGCACCGTTTGTGGGATCTCAAAGACTAGAAGCTGTTTTTCTGGATCCAGGTGATGATGCTGAATACTCTAAATGTTCACACTGGGTGCAAGGATGATTTGGATCTATTTATTCCAGGGATTTAAACAGAATGTAGCTGTGATGATTTCAACTCATTTCAGAGATAAGTGTGTTGTCCAGATTTACTAAATGGAAAAAGATGAGTAGGAATTAGTATCCTTCAGTAGCACTTGCCTTGTTTGGGCCTTCTTCATTCTCAATGCAAGGCATTTAATATGTGTGAGTCCTTTTTGTCCCATTCTTAGGAAGGTGCAGTCATGGTGTTGTTAAGGCTACGGGCACTAAATTTTTTTTAAAAGCACATGGGAGACAGATACTCTGTGTGAAAGTACATTTAGGGATTAGCATTGTGGGAGGTTATGGGGACTACAACATCCCTGCAACGCAGCAAACTTTCAAGCATATTCTGGGTTGGTATGAGGGAGAGGAGAAGAGGAGAGGGCAGGACCAGTTTGAATAAAAAAACCTTTCTGAACAGATTCCTAATAATTAAAGAATGGGAGCTTATGTGCATATAAAGTGACAAGTTAAAGCACAAACAATAGTCTGGATGTTTACAAATTCTGAACTCGTGGACCTGCTCAGCACCTAACATAGCAGGAGTGCTGCCAGAAGGAGGTGCAACCCATATAAGCTGATTTTTCTTCAGGCAGGATAGTGCTTCAAGACTTAACCATCTCATTCTTACTCAGTATCTCTCTCACATACACTTTGGAAAAATATTTCACAACTACCCAAGTGGTGAAAACTGGTTGAAAATATCTAGTTCATTTTAGTAATTGGAAGACAACAGAAGATTTGGCCTTAGGCTAGCATAAGCAAAGAAGTGAAAATTAGAGATAGATGGGTACTTAAAATTTCAACCTGCCTGAGAGAAAGAGACTAACCTTTAAAAAGGTCTCATTCCCATTCCATTCATATAAAACCACCTGGAAATGCACTTTATAGCCCCCTGGTAACTTTTCCATTTTATGCTCTATTAGTTTGAGATGTTCACATGCTTTCATGTCTTCCAAGCTGCTACTATTACAAAATAAATGTACAAGTCTTACTTGGAATCAGCCAGTTACAATAAGTACCTTTTTACTGCATATTAAAAAATGTAAAAAGTTAATTACTTTTGTTGCTTTCTGGAAATTCATTTAGTATAATATTTCACACTTAAAACTTGACAACCTTCAGCAAGACTTTATAGAATGATTGTTTTTTGCTATTTTAAAATGCATTTATTATGTACATGTAAAATCAAATCTATCTAGATAATCAAGAAAATGTAAGAAAAGAAAAGAATTGTTCAGATCCTGAGATTTCTGGGGTTTTTTTCTATAGACCATATATATGTCTACGACACAGTTTTTTTGTTATTAAAATCTTTGGTTTGTGCTTAAAACAATACCTACAGGTTGTTTGTTATTTTCTATATCACAGACAAATGTGCAATGAGTTCTTAAAAAAACCCTCAAGACAGGTCTTTAGCCCAAGAAGCTTATGTTTTTCTTTATTGATTTATTAGATTTATATGACATCCTTCCTAAAAAGGCTAAGAGCAACTTATAATACAAGAGAAAATGAATGATAGACACAGAAAAAATATACTTAAGTAAAAACAAAAACCAACCCTGCGCTGCCTAGAGAGTGAAAAAGCCCAACCCAGTTCAAAAGCTACCCTGGGGGCCCAATCTCTCTTACTTCCCTATTTCTGAGCAAGGAGAACATGCCCCAACCCCGGTTCAAACCAAATTTACTGCCCAATACCTCTGTAAAGAAAAAAAATTCCTGCAACCCATATTCCCTCCCTTTCCTACCCACTTCCATGCACCCGTCTCATGTGCAGGGAAACCTTTCCTTATTGCCCTTCTAAGCTGCACTCCCTCTTTCTGAAAGGGGGTCTGCAGCTGTCTCCAAAACCTATTTGTTATGCCATTTGGTACAAGGAAAACGCACTGTTCAATAAGAAAAACAAAAGTGAAATTAAATATCTATGCACTACCCCTGTCTCTGTCCCAAACTAAGGACACTTCCAAGATCACTTCCACCTACTTTATAGTATTGGAGAAGGTAGAGTGTGACAAGAGAGTCATTCCTATTACAATGGCCTTTCTTTATGTAAGGATGAGTTATACGTTTGTTTAAAACAATTAAAATCTAATTATCAAGAGATAAAAGCTAACATGCTTATCTGCCTACAGACTTGGAGCTTAATTTATCCTTTAGTTTGGAACTGACTAGAAAATGCCCCAATAAGCAAACATATCATTGTATCTCATTTTCTATGAATGGTACTCTGTAGCCTCTTTGCAGATTGCAGAAGTAATTCAATTTCTCTGTCTTCAAGATCTTGTGTATTTATGTTTCCTAAGACCTCATCCAAAGCCTAATATTGTAAGTTTTTTCATTGATTTTAATGGTGTTCAGACTAGGTCCCTATAGAACACCCACATATCTTTCTATTTTCCTGAAGAATTAGGGCCTTCAAACCCAGAGTAAGAAAAAAGAAAATAGTCTCATGGGAATTGACATTTTTATGCAATGTTCAGTATGGGCCAGATTGTAAATGGCAAATAGAATTGTGATCTGTTTATCTGAAGGTATGATTTTTTAAATTCATTTACTTAAAACAGTGTAGAAGGCAGTTGGGGTATTTGTATTTGAATTTAAAGTAGACTTACTTCCATTTACTTTATGTATATTAAGGACAGGAACAGGAGTAAAGTCAAGTCGGGGGTCGGACTTGAAGATCTACAAGGTCCCTTCTGACCCTACTTCTACTTCTATGAAAAGAAAGCATTCTTAGCGTTGTCCATACAGAAATTTGTGCTTACTTAAGTAAAAATGCATCCAGTAAAAATTTGTGTATAGAGTTTTTTGGTTGTAGCTGTGTTGGTCTAAGGACATAAGCAGGCAAGGTTCTTTGAGTAGATGCGATATTTTTTATTAGATCAGCTGAGTAGTTGGAAAAAAGTTCTTGGCAAGCTTTTGGGTACAGTCACCCTTCTTCAGGAATAGGGAGTCTCTGCTGTTGTTAGAGTTTCAGAACAGCAGAAATTCCCTATGTCTACAGAAATGTGACTATGCCCGAAAGCTTGCCTAGAACTTTTTTTGAACTACTTGGTTGGTCTAATAAAACATATCACATCTACTCAAAGAACCTTGCATGCAGTTTGTGTATAAGTAAATCTAAATACTGCCTATAATATGTAATCAAAAAAGTTATATCTTATGCTCTCTGAAATCAGGCAATATAGGAAAGTTTTAAATTATATGTATACAATATGAAAGCAAATAACCTTTCTGATTTTGTTTTGATATTGAAGGACAAGCAAATGTTTGGGTTAAGTCTTATACTACCCAAATAAGTTAACTCACCCAAAATAAAAATGCCAGACTCAAATAGTGAAAAATACTTGATTCAGCAGCTGGTAACAAAGAAACATTTTGAATCAAACGCATTAGTCAGCAAAATCAAATATAGAATTAATTTCCCTGTATTAGAATGTATTTCTCTTGTGTTCTAGTTTCACTTTCACCCCCCTCCTCTTTTGATTCTCAGTATTATCTCATACAATTCCAGAGAGCTTTTATTTGTAACCCTTTTTATACCCAAACACTGTATATAGTGCTCTTTTTCCAAATTGTTTCATGGTTATAATGACATTTCAGTATAAAGTTGTCTTGTTTCAGTGAAATGAATTTTCTAATTGTATGTTTTTCTCTGCTTTACTTCTGTATTATTTTAAATTTGATTCCTTTAATTTCTAATATCTTTTCTTTTTTATGTTCAAATGTAGAATACTAGAATGCTCTATTAGTTCTGAGTGATGCTATAAAAATAATCCTTTTATCCAAATGTTGCTCACATTAATAAGTTTGCAACCCCAGTGGATTCAGGAGACTTCAATGGATCCATCCCACACTTCTGTGGGACACTCCATGCACCACATTTAAAGCTGTGTCTGAATCTCTGAATCTTTCCAAATCTCTCCAGATTGATTTGGGGGGGTTCCAATTAAAGGGTCCTCTGATTTCATTTGGATTCGGCGATTTGACCACTGAATTGGGGCAAATTTCTGCCGAATAGAATCAGGGACTGAAGCTTTGCACAGCTCTATTCCCTGCTACGAAGGCACATCTGCATGAGATGCTTTACTGCATGGTAGATAAAGCTATTGAACAAAGAATGTCACCATCTACACATGCGTGGCATTTATTGTACAGTAAATTATTCTACTGTGCAGTCAGTACCTGTAAATACAGGTATTAAATCAACTGTGCATTAGTTACTGCACAATAGCATTCCTGTAAATGCCGCCTGGGAGCAAATTTGCCACACCTGCAAGGGTCCACAGGGGATGAGGGAATTTCTAGTCCCCAGTCCTGGCACTGCTCAGCTCCCTGCTCCACCCCAGAAGCTGGAAGACAATCAGTGCTAGGATGGGATCTCTGTCTGTTTCTCCACTCAGCCAGGGACCCATTGGGAGCTATCCTGGTTGTGGTGCATCTGCTGGTGAGCCCCCTGCCAGATGGTAATTCCCCACCCAGTAATGGGCTGACCGGGACCTTTCCCCTTCCTTCTAGCACCTGCCAGCAAGTTCTATGCCCACCAGAGCTTTCCCACCCAGCTGGAGGCTTACTGGCAGCTGCCCGAGGACAGGGACAGTTCCCAGTGAGTCTCCTGCTGGATGGGGAAATCCCAGTTGTCTTGGGGCTCAGTGGCAGCTACGTGTCTCAGCGTGCACAGGGATGGGAGATCTCTGCCAGCTGCAGTGGAAGCTGTCTCCTTGCTCCGTGTCCATTAGGGCCCCTCCCAATATACACAGGGCCAAGAGACAGCTTCTGCAGCTGGCAAAGCTCTCCTGGCCCCTTGTGCATCTGACTGGCCCCTGGAGCTCCTGTTGGCTGCTGCAGTGGACCAGAGCAGGGCAGGAGCAGATTAGCAGTATATTACTGTGCAGTAAGTCTATATTACATTAATAGCACATGTAGATGTACTCACAGATAAGCGGTGGAGTAGCAGTGCCACTCTTCAGAAAATACCGTGTATAACCTACCATCATCACTAGGAAGGGAAAAAAAGTGCTGCAGAAGCAAAAGGAGAAGAAAGAGAAAGAAAAGAGACATTTACCTAGGTGAAGAAAGCATTTTCAGGATAAAGAGAAAAATAGCACAAGGAAAATAATATAGAAATAATGGGCAATGCCAGTGTACTTTAAACTATTTATGATGTTTTTTAACTTCAGATGGTGACACTTGCAAGGGTTTACAAGTTAAATTAATCTCAGGTTCCTGCTTCACAATAAAGTTAATTGCAGGCCCTACATTCACAATACGGGTCATGAACAGTGCTATAATCATGCTTACAACTCCAGTTCATGTCAGCTGTGGTGTCCCATGCTGGCCAAGGGCAACAATACAGTATGACACCCTAGTACATCAATACCTTCTTAATAATTTAAAAAATGGAAAGCTTTCTTCTCTAACAACGTCCTATGTTTCATTTTTTTCCCTCTCCTCTCTTCAGGTATTTATTTGTGCTATTGTATATGAGGAATTTAAAGAGATTGCACAGCGACTTGTGGATATTTTATGAAAGCACTTACTTTAAAGAAGCAATGCTTGTTCTAAAACTCTGAGCAGATAGAAACTGCAGTTTTAGAAAAGACTTACCCCTGATTGTGAACAAAATATGTTGCAAGTGCTAAGTAATCAAGAACTTGTCCATTAACTTCTGTGTGGCACTTGATGCTTCCAGTCTTCATGGGGCTATGTAGCCCTTATATCATGCTTTTATTCTTTGTAGCTTGACATCAGTTTTGATATCGGTTTCAGGTCTACCTGAATCTAGAATTCCAAAGTACTGCTTAGGAAAATTCTCTATGCAACTTGGTAGTTTTAGATGGTTTTACTATATTTACTTGAAACCAAGACAAGTTTATTTTCCCCATTTAACATAGGGGGAAAAAATCCCTCATCTTGAATTTGAGTATGAGGTAGTCAGATGCAGGCAACTGCTGCCTTTTCCTCCACTCATTCTGTCCACCACCCCTGTTCCTTAATCTTGAGTCAGAGCTACCAGAACTGCTGTTGCCACCACTGCTACCACATCTTGTTGGGGCCAGAGCAAGCACTTGGGCCAGGCTGAAGCAGAGTTGGAGCCTCCTAGAGCTGGAGCAAGGCAGCAGTGAGAAAGGGGTGGGTTAAGGGGATGTAATGATGGTGAGGAAAACAGAAGGATAAAGGGTGTGGGGACCCAAAACTGTGGGAGGTAGAGGTGGGAGAGGCAGGCTCAGAAGTGGCAAATGGTGGAGGGAACAGGCAGAAGGGGGCAAAGTGTGGGGGAGGCAAGAGGCAGGGGTCAAGTTGCTTAATTCCCCACTGTCTCTCATATCACCTGCCCTCCCATTGTCATCACAACTACCTGCCCCCACACTACCAGCCCCACTGCCTGCCCATCCAGGGTGCATCCACATATGCAGGTAGGTGTACTTGCAGCAACTGAAATAGAAGCAGTGCAAATTTGTGCCAGGGCTTTTTGCCTCAGCACATGTGCATGGACATGCACTTTGGTGTGGAGAAAATTGTGCCACTTGGAGCAAAATGGTAGCAGAAAGCTCTCTTTGTACATTTCCCTTCTGATATAACAGAAGCGCCTTCTTGCCTGTACCTTCCCCTCCCCCCATTTGTGCAGTTATTTTACCTTCTAAGTATTAGCAGAGACCTAGCACACTCATTGCATGGATGTGGCAAGGCTCAGAGCAAGCTAGAAAGCTGAACTGGCTTTCTGTAGGAGAAACCTAGAAACTACATCTACATATCAATTAAACTTGGTGTCACCAAAAAAAACAAAAACAAAACTAAAATATCCACTTCAAAGACTGTAAATATATCTTGGTGCTAACATAACTCACTTACTGTCCCCATTAGCCTTTGATCATCACTACCTCACATTGCATTTTTATATATTTCTCACAGTACATTTTTATATTTCATCTGCCTCAACATTACCATTGCATTATGTATTTTATATTTTATTCTTTTAAACTCTTAAGGACTGTACTCCCTGTAGAATGAAGTTGCACCCTGGACCATTGTTAAAAACTGCATTGAAATTATAATTGTAAAGTGATAAAATCTGCTGTATTGGGCTGGTCCCCCTTAAGTGAATGCGAATGTATGATGATCAGTAGTTAATTAAATAACAAGCCT
Organism: Crocodylus siamensis; assembly: GCF_052110815.1. NCBI lineage: Eukaryota > Metazoa > Chordata > Crocodylia > Crocodylidae > Crocodylus > Crocodylus siamensis. The sequence goes on from NC_143395.1 coordinate 53,029,560, forward strand.
AGCCAGAGGAACTTAGCATTACAAAACTCTACTCTACAAGCCATTTTAAGCTAATCAAGACAAGGAACTGATTCCTAGGACTGAGTACCCACCCTATTGACTATTCCTGCAACCCTGAACAATACCATTTTTAATTAATCAAAATCATGAACTGATTCCCGAAACTGCACTACTAGAAGTCAAGACCACTGTGACTAACAGCTGTCAGGCACTACTCAAGACTCACATGGGACAGCAACATCCTGATTGGGCAGTCAAAATGATGCTGGGGGATCACACATGTCTGCCAGAAAGGGATAAAAGACAGTGAAGCGTGACTGTCAGTGGTGCCTTCTCATCCAGCACCTGACCTACCAAAATCAAAGGACAAGTAGGCAACTCCCTTCTGGAGAAGCCATCACCTTGAAGGATGCTGACCATTGAGCAGCAGACTCTAGGGCCTTGGATAGGTAGATATACTGATAACAGTGCTCTCACAATCACTACAGCAGCTACTATACAGTATACTACATGGGTTTAAACGACATGGGTTTGAATGAGTGAGTGCATGTGTGTGTGCTACTGTGACCAGTACCCCTCATAACTCAGAGTTTGCATTTATGATTTTATTGGTAACTTCACATCCTGTACAATAAATTAGAATTCATTATGACTCTGTGAGTTGGTACTTTGTAGCCAACAAAATAACCCTGCCTGGCTTCTCCCGGATCTGTAGCCAGGGTGCCCCCTACCTATGCTGGCCCCAAGCAGTATAAGAAGCTGTCCTGGCAAGCAGCTCAGAACTACTTGCTCTCACGAGCTTCTGGGGCCAGCCACTTGGGATCTGGAGACACTACTGGATTACTGAAGCAACATCCCAAATTCACTCTTTAATATACCCCAAAATCTATGTCCTTCCAGAATTAGAACAAAAGACCACTATTTTGGGGGAGGAGGGGGGAGAGAGAGAGAGAGAGAGAGAGAAAGATCAGTTGGGCCATGTTTATTGCTACATTTACAATGTTAAAGCAACTTGGAAGCCTATAAGTATCACTATAATCATTATAAAATAAATTCTAAATGTTTTGATGTTTGCTTTTGGTTTTCTTATCACACAATGTTTGCTTTCGGTTTTCTTATCACATGTTAGGTGTGCGATGAGGGTGTGAGTTTGCAGGAGGGGGTGGAAAGGGGGTGGGGGATTTGGGTGGTTTTGTGGGTGATGGGTATGGAGGGATGTGGGTAAGTGTATGGGTAGGTGTGGGGGGACTGCTTAGGAGGGGTGGGTCCCCTGTCCTCACAGGGCACAGCCCCCCCACAGCACATGGACTGCCCCCCCTGCAGGACCCAGAGCCCTCCTTCAGGGTCTTACCCCCCCTGCAGGGGCCAGAGCTTCTCTGCAGAGGCTACTGCCTCCACTGCAGGGCCCAGAAGCCTGCCCCCCACACAGCTCCCTACCTACTCTCTGCCCCTTAACAGCCAGAGCTTAACAGCAGCAGCAGTTGGGGCACTCACAGCGTTCTGGCACAGCCTCCCCAGTGTGATGTGGGGGACAGTGGGGCTTGGCCTCTGCTGCCTGGCACTCACTGCTGCTGCAGCGTCATGCAGGTGCAACCTGGCTCAGCAGGATACCACACAGCCCTGACTGCTATCTGGTAGCTTGTGGCGCTCTGGCTGTCACCTGAGGCTGGCACTGTTCATTCCCAGGGGCCCCAAACTGCCTGACAGTCACATCCTCACAATGCAGCAGCATGGATGCCAGGTGGCCGGGGCTGAGCCCTTCTGCCCCCTGCTGCCCCGTACCATTGGGGGGGTGCTCTGCCACAAGGCTCCAAGTGGCCCCAACTGCTGCTGCTAATGCTAGTGTGTGCAGGCTGTGCAGGGAGGTAGGTCCAGGCGGGGGAGCAAGCAGAGAGCTGGGGAAATGAGCAGGGGCTGGTGGAAGCACTAGGAGCTGGGGAAATGAAAAACGGGTTGGGGGAATGAACGGGGAGTTGGGCAAAAGCATGGGGAGCTGGGAAAGGCATGGAGACCTGGGAGAAAACACAGGGAACTGGGGAAACCAGCAGGGGTTAGGGGAATGTATGGGGAGCTAGGGAAATGAATGGGGAGCTGGGAGAGCAAACTGTGGGACCTGGAGCCAGGCAGGGTCCCCCCCCCCCCCCCCCCCCAGGTCCCCTCCTGTGACTTACCTGTATTTGGAGCACTGGTAAAAGGTTTTATGTCATTTACACAGAGGGTATTGTTTGTGTTACTTATATATATTTAGATATATGTAAATTGTACATATGTTTACATCCATGTTATATCCATGTTCCTTTCCCTTGTGATAAGTTAATGTAAATAAATGTGTATATAGTTAAATCCCCTGACTGTCCTGGTCTGGTTCTATAGGGACAGAGGGAAACTGAGCTGTCTGCAGTTCCCACCCCACAGCACACCTGCCAGCTAACATTCCCCTTGAATTGGAGAAGGAAAGTATATACCCAAGTTACCTGGGCTACATTTATTAGGTTGAAAATATTAAAATGAGACAGCTTTAGGAATTAATTTAACTGTGCTTCATCCAACCCACATTGAAAACATATATGAATTAAAATACATACAAATTCATACATAGATTATGAATTCAAACTAGTATGAAATCTGGGTAGAGTGAAGTGCAGAAAAATCTTTACAATACATAGTCAACTATACATATACACTATGTAAACTGTACATAGGGGTGAATCTAAGCAATAGTATGGTAGTGCAGTTATATCCACATTTGATAGCTGCGCCATTCAAAATTTAAAACAGATTGCCAGGAGAGGACAGCCTCATTTCTAGTTCAGGCATTGCTGAGAGAGTCAATTGACTCATGGCTCATTTTTATGTACTTGATTGCTGCTAATCTTTTCACTCCACAGATGTTAACAATCCTTGAACCAAGATATACTTTCAAACTTTTCATGTCATATCCTCCTGGTAATGTTTCTCTGCTCACCCTTCAGTCTGTCCAATAAAGGTGCCACTACACAAGCAGTTTCAAATGAAGAGAAAGCAAATTCCTTCACCATCAATAATACCTCAAAATAGCTTAGATTAGGGTACTGTCTGGAGATGTGAGCTTGAATCTTATCAGGCACTGAAAATAATGGAATATGGATCTCTGGATTAGTACTCCAAGCACTAGTGCATGGTATACAGAGAAGGTGCTGCTCTTCCATTTGCTATAAAATGGCTAATGCCAGTGCAATTTGTGTGGCATTTGCCTCAGTAGGCATATTTATAGATTGAACCCTTCAGGAATGGTAGCAGGGAAAGCACCTAGTTTGTATATCATGATGAGTTGGAAGGTAGCCCTTGAGCTGCTCTACCCTATTGAGTGGTTTGTTTTGGGTAGGCTCCGCAAGAGAATTTTAAGCATCTGGGAATCTTTAAGGAGTCTGTGGTGCTTAGGCAGCTCTTGAGTGAAGCATTAAGTGAGAAAGAGTTGGGAGTTGACACTTCACACTTACATGCCTAAATTCTTGTTTGATAAAAGAAATAATTAGTCACAAAATTACACACATACAGTATTGCATTTTCCGTGCTACCATAGAAATGTGATTTTTTTCACACAAAAGAAAAGTGTTTAAATTTACATCTTTCTATCTTATATAATTTATTTCTTTAATGAAAATGTAAAACAGTCTGAAAGACCAGCAGTGTATGGGCATGGCTGGGTACCAGGAGCAAAGCAGGGTGCAGCTTCTGGTTTACAAACATGCAGCTCTGGCAGCCGTACTTTTTCTTGCTCCTCCAAGGGAGAGCCTAGGATGGTTGCCTCTCCTCCATGCCTTGCCCCCACCCACTCCAAGAGTTATGCCACTGTGAAAGACTACAACAAACAACAAAAAGATACAGGGGGTTTTGTTTTGTTTTTTTTAAACAGGATTTTGCAGTTCATTATATTGTACAACAATAGGTTACTTTTTGCTCTGGCCCTTTTTGAACTAAATAATAGAAATTTTTTTCCCATGATGAGATCTTGGTTGAAAAGAGGCTTATGCTATTACTGAGGGATAGTCTTTATATAATTTCAATTCTATACAATTTGGTTACTTCCTTGTAAAATGCCTTCATTCCCACAGGCCTTTATTGATCTCCTTTCAATCAATTGACTATGGTCTTATACAAAAAAACACAAATACTTGACATGCTAATGAGAATTCTTGACCCCTTTCAATTGAATACTTGACCATGTCAGTGTGAACATTCAACACACCTACAACTTCATCAGTAGCAGTAATTACAATCAATATACAGCTAGCTCCAAAGCTGTTTGAAGGACTGGGACAAGAGAGATTGCTAAGGAGCTAGGAGGAGACAGGGACACATACACTACATATATGCTGATGAAAACTATTTCTGTGAAATAGTTGAATTGCACACCTTCAACTGTTACACCTGAACTCTGAACTCTGAATAACCTTCCTATATTTTGAAAAAGTGAACAAATAAATAAACAGAACCATCTGCTAAGAAATATTTCATTCCTGTAACTTGGAACTGGAATGCTTATTTTCTCCTTTATTTAATTATACTGGTATGAAGTTCACAGCCTTAATATGTCAATACACAGTAACTTGTTGGATCAGTTTCATAATATATATGACAGAAAGTGTATTCAAATATTGTCATCATACTTATTTTTTTCTTTTTTGCCAAGTGGATATTATAATTGCTAGAAGAATACTGTGTCAAATTTTCTAATATACATAATAAGAATTACATTTCTAAGTCCAATAAGATGTGAAAAAAATCCTCTAGATAAACAAGAAGATACTTATTTGTCAGCTTTGTCCTCACATGCTCACATTCACTATTCTCATTTTTTTTTGTTGACCTAGACAGAGGTTTTCAAATGTATATATGTATAATTTAGGCTTTCTCCAAAAAGGTTAGAGGAAATATGAAAAAAAACCCAACTTTTTCAACATCGTCCAGTAAAAAATCCATTTTATGCAAGAATGGGCATAACATTTCTTCCATAGAGTTGAATTAGGCTTCAGTAAAATTATATTTGTTTTTAACATGTGCTAAAGTATTTAAAATGGACAATGACGTTAAAATATTTCTTCAGTGTTTTAAAAATACATGCAACGAAAAAAAAGTTGAATATTAATTTGATGGAACTGCACCATGATTGTCATGTAAGGAGAGTGAAAGTATCTGAAATCACTCCTAGTAGCAATTCTATATATGATGAATTTAAATGATACATCTAGCCATAGGCAAATTTAGGCTTTTGAAAAAAAGCATGCAGATGGTGAAGTGCATCATCACATAACACAATGCATATTTTTTTCCAATTAAAAAGAACCTAGAAGGTTTATTAATAGGCTAAGGCCCTAGGGTTCTATTATTCTGTTAAAGACTCAAGCAAAAATTAATATAACTGAGTTGTGGGGGGATGCTCCAGGGTGAGGCATGCACCTGGTTCTAGGGGAGTACAGCTGTTACCCCTACAGCCTACCCAGGAATAGAACCGTTCCCTAAACCCAAATGCATATATCCCTTAGACACTCCAATATGGCTCCAAGTGTCAAATCCAGATGTGCAGGCACATGTGGTTTGTAGTGCTGCAGACCTCTTTGCGGTGCCACAAACTGCACATGTTGCATGTTAAACCATTTGCCGTGCTGCTAATTAACAGCTCTTGGGCAAAATTTGCTATCTGGATTTCCTGGTAGGAAAAAAAGAAACCTGAAAAAAGCCCAGCACAAAGCACACAAAAGTGTTGTATGCCAGGAGAAACACAGAGACACGGGAGAAGGTAATCCAGGGCTGCCTGATCCCCCATCTCCACACACTGTAGAGCCCCCACATTGGAGTAGTGTGCTTCAAGATACGGGAGCAGGCAGCACATGGAAACAGGGCTGCCTGCTCCCCCATCTCCATGTGCAGGCAGCCACCAGCCAGCTGGGGCACTGGGTGTCTCAGCTGGGTGCTGCCTGCATGTGGAGGAACCCTGTGCCCCAGGCCCCCCACCCCGAGCAATGGGACAACGTGAACTGCTGCCAACCACATGAGCAGGGGCATGCACTGCAGCATAAAGTAGTGGCACAAGCTTTTGCAAACACACCCTTGTGTGTGTGGACCTGCAAGATGTCCTTCACTACCATTTAAGCAATGCCCCTGCCACATCAAATGTCCATTGCCCTACTCTGTTCCTTGCTATCTCATATATTTCCCCATGCTCAGCCACACCCCATCATGCCCCAAGCTCTGTCAAACCCTACTGATGGCTAGAAAATAATATTTGGAGGTTTGCTTTTAGGAATTGGCCTTGTATGTAAAGTAGATACTGCATTAGAACAATGGTCCCATACTCTATTTGTCCCTCACCCCCCCATAACACCCCAGCCTCTCCTTACCCCATAGGCTTTCCTTCACACAAAAACTCCTTGCTGCCCATGACTCCCTTATTTAGCCCCTTATGGCCCCAAGAAGTCCCTTTGCATCCAAATCCCTCCTAAACAGCTGCCCCCCCACACTGTCCCAGATCATAGTGCTGATGGGAGCAGGGTAACTGTCCCCTCTCCCTCCTGCTCCCCACAGCACATCCATAGCTGGCTTCCACTACACTCTACATCAACATACAGGTGTGCAGAGAAGAATTCCACATCCTTGGAATTAAAGAGTAGCCCAAAATCTCATCCATTTTCTTTCTTAGGAAATGTATGCATTTTACATAAAAGATTAATTGGATGTTTCTGCCTCCAGCATGGTTGAAGACACCTGTGGAATGGTGGGGTGAAGCAGCCTCATAATCACATTTCCTTTCGGCACATTGGACCAGGAATGGATGAAGGAATACTCAGAAGTAGCCCTTTTTCAGAGCATCAAGGCCATGACATAAATATGGTCTGGGCATCTGGGGCACTTGTACACGTGACGGGGGTTTACTCCCTTAAACTGAAATGTTTGGTTTCAATTGTGATGACTGAAAACCCACCATTTCAATTCAGGAGCTTCCATCACTGCTATGGTGAGGGGCCTGGTTTTGTTTTTTTTTCTGGGAAGCTGCCCTTTTTCCTGCATCCTTCCTTCCATGATGGCAGTGACCCTTGGGGCAACCCAGGTGTGCTGCTAGCAGATGTCCTGCCCCCATTCAGGCTTGGGGAACAGGTGCATCAGTTTGGATGCTGCCTCCAAGCTGAGGCAGCACCTTCCCACTAGCAGCCTGCCCAGGGAGCCCCAGGGTGGGGGTGTCACCATCACAGAGGAAAGCACTGGGGCTTCCACAGCTCAAGTCCCACTGGCAGCTCACTTCCCAGCCATGCAAGAGGTAGGCAGGTTCCATTAGAAAAAGAAAAAGTTTAGGCCCCTTTCTACTTATTTTTTCTTTCAGAGCAGCCAGCTTACATGAGCTGCCACCAGGCTGCATGGCCTCTCAGCTGTGGGAAGGCCCAGTCCTTCCCTCTATGGTGGCAGCATCCCTCGGGGCCACCCAGGTGGGATGCTAGTTCATGGGTGCTTACCCACCTCACAGGAAGCACCTGCTGGATCCAACTCTTCCCTGAGTCCATGCTCTGGAATCCTGCCAGGTGCTACTCCGTGCACAAGCTCAGGGAAGAGCTGAATCCAATGGGCGCTGCCTGCAAGCTGGGGCAGCACCCATTCAGCTAGGACTCCATGTAGGAAGCCCCAGAAGGAGCTGCCACCACAGAGGGAAGGACTGAGTCCCCCACAGCTCAGGGGCTGTGCAGCCTGCTTGAAACTTGCAGAGGCAGGCTCCCCCAAAAAACAAAAAAAGCAGTGACAGACCTGACCTGATCCTTTTTTTTTTTCCTCCACAGAGCCTCCATACCTCTCTTGTGGCTGGGTGGAAAGCTGCTGGGGGGCCCTGAGCTTTGGGGGGCCCTGGTCCTTCCCTTCATGGTGGCAGTGCTCCCTGGGGCCACCTGGGTGAGCTGCTAGTAGGCAGGTGCTGCCCCAGCTTGAAGGCAGCACCCATCCCAATTCAAGTGTCCCCCAATCCTGAGCTGGAGCAGCACCTGTCTGCTAGCAGCCCACCTGGGCAGGCCGGGGGGGTGATGCTGCCACAGAAGGAAGGACCAGCCCCACCCGCAGCTTCCCCCCCCCCCCCGCCGTAAAGGCAGACATGAACAGGCTCTGAAAAAAACAACAGTAAATAAAGGATTGGGCCCCTCACCACTTCTGCCTTCAGGCTCCCTTTCCCACAGCTGGGGGATGGAAGGGATGAACTCTCACAAGTCTGCAATGTTACAAATAGCTACATTGCAAACTAAACTACATGAGGATATGGTTTAGTCTGCAATGTAACAAACTTATTTAAATTATAAAAATAACCCTACACATATACAGTATGACACAATTAAACCACAAAACAGCCAATTTTCATCACCTGTGGGTGCTGTTTGGCCTTTGTACGTGCCACAAAATTGGCCTTTAAGGCAGCTGAAATGCCCTTTTCCACCACTTTAATTTACTTGGATTTTCTCCCAGGATGTCCTCATGGTAAAATTGGGGAATTGTGGCCTTGACAACCTCATGGTCTGATGGCTGGGAAACTGGCTTTGTTGTTGGACCCAGAAGGCATGTCTACACATGCAACCATGTGCACTTGAAGCAGCTTAAATAGAAAAGGTGCAAATTTGAGCCAGGGCTTTTTGCCACAGCACACATGCTTGGACATGCACTTTCTTGTGCAGCAAATTGTGCCACTTGGGACAAAATAACCCTGCCTGGCTCCTCCTGGATCTGCAGCAGGGGGAGTCAGGCAGACACACGTGCTGTCCCCAGCAGTATAAAAAGCTGCCCTGTCCTGGCTCCATCAGTACAAAAAGCCATTCTGGCAAGTAGCTCAGGGCTACTCACTCTCAGGGGTTTCTGGGGCCCAACCAATTGGTACCTGGGAGCCCTACTGCTTGTGCCAACTGGACTGCTGAAGCAGCCTGGAGAGTTCCCTGCACCCTTTACCCACTGCAGCAGTCTGGCAGTGGGGGCTGCTGCCTGGCTGTGATATTCTGCGCACCTGCCAGACCTGATGGGCACTGCACAGCCAGTGGGCAGAGCAGGGATCAGAGGCTTGGGGGGGGGGATGGGGATGGGCAAGGCAGGGCAGAGATCGGGTGGGCTTGGGGGTCAAGTGGGGGATGGGGACAGGCAGGGAAGGGATTGGGGCCTTGGGGGGACAGATGGGGGATGGGACTGGGCAGAGAAAGTAGGCAGAGCCAGTGGAGGTCCCCCCATAGTCCCCTCCCCACTCATCCAGCCCCCCCTGGACCCCTTACTTACTGGCACTGGAGGCCGGGTGCTGCAGCACGCTGTCTCACAGGCCATGTGCTTCAGCATCAGTTTGAGGGGCAAGCCACAGAGCATCTGGCATCCAGAGCATCTCTGTGGAGGACCCAGCCTCCAGTTGCCTGCCCTGCCTTTTTAAACTCCATTTTTTTTAGACCCCTGGATATCCCCTTGCCCCATCTCAAAGGGGTTTGAGACAGAAGCAAGAGGCATGTGTGCACTTGTCTGGGCATGCCCAATACGTGATAGTCAATGGAACCAAATCAATATGGTGCACGGTGACCAGTTATATCCTTCAGGCTTCAGTACTCAGAGCAGTACTCTTTAATATATTTATTAATGATCTAGATTCTGGTGTCATAAGTGTACTGACCAAGTTTGTGGGTGGCACCAAATTATGGGGAAGTGTCAATTATGAGGGGGTGTTGAATGAGCTAGGCATGTTCATTTTACCACTTAAATGAGGGTGTAATATCAGCCTTCTGATATGTGAATATCATAAAGGAGAGCAAAAACACTTTTTCTCTTTTGCTGCTCAGTAGGATGTAGATCAATGGCTTTAAGTTGCAGCATGTTTAGTTTAGATATCAGGAAAAACCTCTTCACTTGCAGAACAATAAGGTGAATAGACTGTGTAGGGAAGTTGTGGATTCTACATCAACTGAGGTGTTCAAGAAGAGGTTGGGTATCCCCTGGTTTAGTATAATCTAGGAGTAGTTCTGCCAGTGTTCTATTTCAGGTGTTTCCTATGCTTTTAGTTACTGGACATTGCTGGCTGCAGCATGGGGCTAAGAAGAAATTCTACCCCTCCCCACTATGGCTATGTATCAGGTTTTTGGTTTTGGTTTTTTAATTTCCTCAGAGGCACTGGATGTTGGCCACAGCCAAAGTATGGGGTTGGGACAAAAGTGTGCCTATACTTCTGCTGAGATTTAAAACCAGAGGTTTCTGCTTAGAGTGCCTTGCCCATCCACTCAGGGTCAGACCAATCACCATATTTGGGGTCAGACAGAAATTTTACCCCAGAGTCAGATTGGTACAGATTGTAGGCATTTTTCTTTCCTCTCTAGCATGGCCCTCATCCTGGGATCTCTTAAGCCTATATAAATAACATTTAGAACTAGAGGACATTCGTCACTGTGATCCTCTACTTTACCTGTGGCAGATTAGGGTTTTCTGTCTTACATTATGTCAGGGTTGATTGTGTAGTTTTACCGAGAGGTAAGACAGTGGATTTGTATAGGATGGCTTGGATAGTGATGCTGCTGCTTCAGGCAGGCATTTGGTCTTGGGGCACTTGTACACATGATGATGTAGCCATGTACATGTGATGAAAAGTGATGAGCAATAGTCATTTGTCTAGCCTAATATCATCACCATGTACATATGCACGATGGCTTTTCATGTCAAAATTTATTTGAGATTGGCAAGTTAGACTACCTCCAATGTATTTTAGATTGATGGTGGCAAATTGTCCCATTATGGACAAAAAATCTGTCATGCGTATGTGTCACACAGAACACACAGGATCGCCAAGTTAAGGATAACAAAAAATTGCTTTTCAGTTATATAGGAAGTAAAAGGAAGGCCCAGGGTGGTATAGGACCACTACTGACAGGCAAAAGCAATTGGTGACAGACAGGGAGGACAAGGCTGAACTCCTCAATGAGTTCTTTGCCTCAGTGTTCCTAAACAAGGAGAAATACAAGTCTCCCAATGGGATCATAGAGAGACAACAGGGTGCTAGACCCCAAGTTTTGACCCTGAGATAGTGCTGAGTCACTTGGAAGGACTGGATGTGTTTAAGTCAGCAGGCCTGTATGAGCTCCATTCAAGAGTATTGAAAGCACTGGCTGATGTTATTGCACAGCCACTGGCAAGAATATTTCAGCACTCATGGCACATGGGCCAGGTCTGTGCACCACTGGAAAAGGGCCAATGTGGTCCCTATTTTCAAGAAGAGGAGGAAGGAGAATCCAAGCAACTACAGGCCAGTGAGTCTCACCTCCATCATTGGTAAAGTCTTTGAAAAGATTATTAAGGCTTATATATGTGAGAGCCCAGAAGGAAAAATTATGCTGAGGGGAAACCAGCATGGGTTCATAGCAGGTAGATCATGTCTGACTAATCTAGTCTCTTTTTATGACCAGGTTAAAAAACACCTGGATTCAGGACTAGGGGTAGATATTGTTTACTTAGACTTAAGGAGGCCTTTGATACGGTATCTTACCCCATCCTGGTGAACAAATTAAGAGGCTGTGGCTTGCATGATTACAGTCTGGTGGGTGGCAAATTGGCTAAAGGGTCGTACCCAGAAAGTGATGGTGGATAGGTTGGTATCAACCTGGAAGGACATGGGCAGTGGGGTCCCACAGGGCTCGGTACTTGGACCGATACTCTTCAGTGTCTTCATCAGTGATTTGGACAAGGGAGTGATGTGTACTCTGCTCAAGTTTGCGGATGATACAAAACTGTGGGGAGAAGTGGACACACCGCAGGGCAGGCAACAACTACAGGCAGACCTGGACAGGTTGGATAAACGGGCAGAAAACAATAGAATGTGATTTAACAATGAGAAATGCTAAGTACTGCACGTAGGGATGAAAAATGTCCAGCATATCTACTGCCTAGGAAATGACAGTATCTGCCATATCTACTGCCTAGGAAATGGCAGCAAGGGAGCAGAAAGGGATCTTGGAGTCCTAGTGGACTACAAGATGAACATGAGTCCTCAGTGTGATGAAGTCATCAGCAAAGATAACTGAAGTTTATCATGCATCAGCAGATGCATGACAAACAGAACCAAGGAGGTGATACTTCCCTTTTACCTGGCACTGGTCAGACCTCAGTTGGAATACTGTGTCCAGTTTTTGGTGCCACACTTTAAGAGGGATGTGGATAACCTGGAGAGGGTCCAGAGAAGGGCCACTTGTATGGTTAAGGACTTGCAGGCCAAGCCCTATGAGGAGAGACTAGGGCACCTGGACCTCTTCAGCCTCTGCAAGAGAAGGTTGAGAGGTGACCTTGTGCCTGCCTATAAATTAATCATGGGGATGCAGAAGGGAATTGGTGAGGTTCTACTCACCAAGGACCCATGGGAGTTACAAGAAATAATGGCCATGAGCTAGTAGAGAGCAGATTTAGATTGGACATTAGAAAGAACTTCACAGTTACAGTAGCCAAAATCTGTAATGGGTTCCCAAGGGAGGTGGTGCTCTCCCCGACCCTGGGGGTCTTCAAGAGGAGGTTAGATAGGCATCTGGATGGGGTCATTTGAACTCAGCACTCTTTCCTGCCCATGCAGGGGATTGGACTCGATGATCTATTGAGGTCCCTTCTGACCCTAACATCTATAAATCTATGAATCTATGTCACCTCCTGCTGCCTCCTCTTGCTGCTCCAGGAATGGGCTGGTTTGCCCCAGGGGCAGTGCAAGAAGGTGGCAGTAAGGATGTTGGTCAGGCTTGCAACTGGAGAAGGCAGCGGGGATGGTGCACTGCATGCTGCAAGACCAGACGTGCTTGGGGAGGTCGGGCTTGGTGGACTTCCAGTACCCTATGTACCATTCCTGCTAATTTCTCCAGCCACCAGCACACCCAGCTGCCCTCCTGCTGCCGTCCCACACTTCTCTATGAGAAACCAGGCCATTTCTGGGTGGCTTTAGATGGTGGGAAGGTGACAGGCTCAGTGCACAGAGTGCTGGAAGTCTGAGCTTCCCTGGGCTTCCAGCACCCTGTGCACTGTTGGATAGGGTCAGGTGCTGCACGTGAGCTGGGAAAACACCTTCACATCTAGCACCTTGCCCCAGCCATGGAGGGAAGGACCAGGCTTCTCTGAAGTTCCAGGGCTGCATGATCCAATCCATAGCTTGTGTGGGCAGAATCTACTGAGATAAAAAAACAAAAAAAATGGTAAGGGGTCTGATCCTTTTTTCTCCTCTTCACATAGCCAGTCCACTTCTCCTGCAGCTAGGGGATGAGGTGCTGGTGGGCCTTGAATTTTGAGGGCCACCCAGTCCTTCCCTCTGCAGTGATGTTGCTCCATGGGTGCTGCCTAGGGGGCTCTGTCACCATGGAAGGAAGGTCCAGGGCTCCCTGCAGCTCAGGGCCCACTGGCAGCTTACCACCCAGTCACAGGACAACCAGGCCTGCAGAAAAAGCCGGCATCTCTGCAGAGTCGGCATCTCTGCAGAAACAGAAAAAAAGGATCAGGCCCCTCACCACTTTTTATTTTTTTTCGCAGTTGAGCCTGCCCACATAAGCTGCTGCTGGATCATGCAGCCTCTAAGTTGCAGGGGAGCCTGGTCCTCCCCTCTGGGGTGGTGGCAGGGTGGCCAGGGAAGCTCCCTGCACAGGCTCAGTAAAGAGATGGATCCGGTGGATACTGCCTCTGAGCTGGGGCAGCAACTACACAACTAGCACCACACCTGGGCATCCCCAGCAGGTACAGCTTCTGTGGAGGGAAAGAACAGGCCCTCCTTGCAGCTCAGGGGTTGCCAGTAGCTCATCCCCATTTACAGGAGAGGCTGGCAGGCTGTGTGGGAAAAAAAAAGGATTGGGCCCCCTGCCACTTTTTTTTTCTGGATGAGCTGGGGGGGGAGGGGGAGTGAGCTGTCAGTGTCAATGTTCTGTAACAGTGATGAAAGCGGGAAATTACAGGCCAGTTAGTCTTACCTCAATCCCGGGTAAGCTCTTTGAAAAAATTATCCTGGCACACATCCAGGAGGGCCTTGCGGGGGAATGCATGCTCAGGGGCAACCAACATGGGTTCATCAGTGGCAGGTCTTGTCAGACCAACCTGGTGGCCTTTTACGATCAGGTCACCAAATCATTAGACGCAGGGGTTGCTGTGGATGTAGTCTTTCTGGACTTCCGGAAGGCTTTCGACACTGTCTCTCACCCTGTCCTCATCAAAAAGCTGGGAGACTGTGGTGTCGATGCCCACACGGTCAAATGGGTAGCCAACTGGTTGGAGGGCCGCACCCAGAGGGTGGTAGTGGATGGGTTCTTCTCGACCTGGAAGGACGTGGGCAGTGGGGTTCCGCAGGGCTCGGTCCTCGGGCCCGCACTGTTCAACATCTTCATCAGTGACTTGGATGACGGGGTAGAAAGCACCCTGTTCAAGTTTGCTGATGACACTAAGATGTGGGGGGATGTGGGTGCACTAGAAGGGTGCAATAGGCTACAAGCTGACCTTGACAGGTTGCAACGGTGGGCGGATGAGAATAGGATGGGGTTTAACACTGATAAGTGCAAGGTGTTGCACATGGGGAGGAAGAACCGGCACCACACTTACAGGTTGGGGAACTCCCCTCTTGCCAGCACGGAGACGGAAAAGGATCTTGGAGTTGTCATTGACTCCACGATGAACATGGGCCGGCAGTGTGGGGAGGCAGTCAAGAAGGCCAACCGTACCCTGTCATGCATCCACAGATGCATCTCGAGCAGGTCCAGGGAGGTGATCCTCCCCCTCTATGCGGCACTGGTCAGGCCGCAGCTGGAGTACTGCGTCCAGTTCTGGGCGCCACACTTCAAGAGGGACGTGGACGATATGGAAAGAGTTCAGAGGAGGGCCACTCGTATGATCAAGGGTCAGCAGGGCAGGCCTTATGAGGAGAGGCTATGGGACCTGAACCTGTTTAGCCTCCACAAGAGAAGGTTAAGGGGGGACCTTGTGGCCTGCTACAAACTGGTCAGGGGGGATCAGCAGGTATTGGGGGAGTCCTTGTTCCCCCGTGTGCTGCCAGGAGTGACCAGGAATAACGGTCACAAGCTGGCGGAGGGTAAGTTTAGATTAGATACTAGGAGGCGCTACTTCACAGTCAGGGCGGCTAGGGCCTGGAACCAGCTTCCAGGGGAAGTGGTGCAGGCTCCTAGCCTGGGGATTTTTAAAAGGAAGTTAGATGAGCACCTTGCTGGGGTCATCTGACCCCGGTGCTCTTTCCTGCCAAGGCAGGGGGTCGGACTAGATGATCTACCTAGGTCCCTTCCGACTCTAGCTACTATGAAACTATGAAACTATGAAACTATAAGCCCCTAAACTGAAATGGGGAGTTGGGGGTTAATCATCCCAATTAAAAGCCCACCAATTAAAAACCCACCTTTTTCAATGTTGGGGAACTAAACATTCGTCACCTGTAAAAGCACCCTAGATCATAGTATCATAGTATCATAGTGCTTAGGTTTGGAAGGGACCTAAACAGGTAATTAGGTCTGACCCCCTGCCCTGGGCAGGAATGGGTGCCAGGGTCAGATCACCCCAGCCAAATATTTTCCCAGCCTCCTCTTGAAGACCCCCAAGGTGGGAGAGAGCACCACCTCACATGGGAGCCCATTCCAGAGCCTGGCAGCCCTAATTGTAAAGTAATGTCTCCTGATGTCCAGCCTGAACCTTCTCTCTAACAATTTGTAGCTGTTATTCCTAGTAACCTCAGGTGGTGCCCAGGGAAACAGAGCCTCCCCCAGTTCTCGTTGGTCCCCCTGGTGAGTTTATAAACAACCACTAGATCCCCTCTCAGCCTTCTGTTGTGGAGGGTGATTAGGTTCAGGCCCTTTAGCCTCTCCTCATAGGGCCTGCCTGGCTGCCCCTTGACCATGCGAGTGGCCTTCCTCTGGACCCTCTCAAAGCTAGCCACTTCCCTCTTGAAGTGCAGAGCCCAGAACTGGATGCAGTACTCCAACTGTGGCCTGACCAATGCTGCATAGATGGGAAGGATCATCTCCCTGGACCTGCTTGTGATGCATCTGTAGATGCATGACAAGGTGCAGTTAGCCTGACTGACTGCTTCCTCGCATTGGCGACTCATCTTCATCCTGGAGTCAACAATGACTCCAAGATCCCTTTCTCCCACCATGTTGACAAGTAGCGTGTTCTCCAGCCTATAGGTGTATTGCTGGTTCCTTCTCCCTAGATGCAGTACCTTGCACTTATCTGTGTTGAATTCCATCCTATTTTCATCCACCCACCTCTCTAATTTGTCTAGATCTAGCTGGATTCTGTCCCTCCCCTCCAGCATGCCCACAACTCACAACTTGGTGTCATCAGCCAATTTGGACAGCGTGAATTCCACACCCACATCCAGATTGCTGATAAAGATGTTGAACAGTACAGGCCCCAGGACTGAGTCCTGGGGGACTCCACTGCCCATATCACTCCAGGTCAAAAATGACCCATCCACCACTGCTCTCTGGGTGCTACCATCTAGTCATTTTCCACCCATCTGACTTTGTGGGCATCAATGCCACAGTCACCAATTATTTTTAAAGAGAATGTGGTGGGAAACCATGTCTAAGGCCTTCTTAAAGTCCAAGAAGGCAATGTTCACCCTGACACCCTTGCCCAGGGACTTCATGACCTGATCATAAAAAGAAACCAGGTTAGTCAGGCAGTACTGGCTCTCAGTGAATTTACGCTGGTTGCCCCTAAGCATTACCTCCCCTGCTGGACCCTTACAAATGTGCTCCTTGATAATTTTTTCAAGGGCCTTCCCAAGGACTGAGCTAAGACTGACTGGCCTTTAATTGCTGGAGTCCTCCTTTCTCCCCTTCTTGTAAATGGTGACACATTGGTCTTCTCCAATCCTCTGGTACCTGGCCAGTGTCCCATAAGTGCTTATAGAGCCGTGGCAAGGGCCCCACTATGACCCCCCCCAATTCCCTCAGTACTATCAGGTGAAGAGCATCAGGATCTACTGATTTAAACATGTCCAGTGCCTCCAAAACTTCCCTAACTAGGTTGTTCCTGATCCTAGGCATGATGGTGGCTCCCCTGGGTCCATCAGCAATTTTAGTAGGGGAGATGTCTCAAACCCTGTTCAGGAATATGGAGGCAAATAATTAATTAAAGAAGTTAGCTTTTTCATTTGCCGCAATCACCAGATTGCCATCCTGTAGGGGCCCCACGTTACCCAGTGCCTTCTTACTTCCTATATATTTGAAAAAGGACTTTTTATTATCCTTAATTCTGGTCACTTGCCCTAGCTCCATCTCTGCCTTGGCCTTCCTAACACCCTCCCATCATCCCTAAGCAATGGAGGTGTAATCCTACTTGGTGATAGCTCTTTGCTTCTACTGTTTCTATACTTCCTTTTTTGCCCTCAGGCATCCCTGGATGCTTTTGCCAAGCCATGGGGACTTCTTAGTACCCCTCCCCACCTTGGTGCTCATTTGGACTGACTCCCTTTGAGCTCAGAGGATTGTCTCCTTGAGGAACTTTCACCTGTCTTGGACTCCCATTTCACTGAAACTCTGAGACCCCAATGCCTCTCCTACTAAACTTCTTAGCTTACAGAAGTCAGCCCTCCTGGCTTAGGTGGAGGTCCTGTATCCCAGCTAGAAACCTACATGAGTGGTAAGACCTGCCTGACTGCTCCTCCCAGCAGATGTCTGGGTAGTTTAGATCACCCATGACAACCACATCCCTTGTCCTTACAACCTCTGTGAGCTGAGCTGAGAATTCCAGATCCTACTTGTCCCCCTGGTGAGGCGGTCTATAGTAGATACCCACTATCAAGTCCCTTTCCCCACCCCTTGCATTCTTACCCAGAGCACCTCATTTTGCCCCTCCTCTGACCCCATCCTGATCATCGAGGACATGTATTGCTCTTTGACGTATAGCACTACACCCCCTCCCCTTTTCCTTGCTCTGTCTCATTTGTACAGCTTGTATCCCTCAATGTCCACTGCCCAGTCATGGGTAGAATCCCACCAGATTTCCATGTGCTTCACTAGGTCTGAGTTTTTGCTAACTAGCAGGAGGGCGAGTTCCTCCTGCTTAGATGACCTGTCAAGGTCCCTTCTGGCTCTACTTCCCTATGATTCTATGAACAAGAGGAATGGAGTGTGCCACCCCTTTCTTACCCCCACCAAGAATCCCATGGTTAGTGAAAACACAATCTCAGAAATGCTTTTAAGATTAACCAAATGCAAATCTGTATAAATATTCAAAGATTTTAGCATTCTACAAGTGTACTTGTGAATTAAAAACAAATCATATAGAGTCTTGCTTTATGAAAATGACAAAAATAGTTGTAAACAATAACAACATTTCTGATTTTATTTGAAAAGTGTGGATATTTTTACAGAATTCTCCCAGCTCTTTTCAGAGCTATATTTTGATTGATATTATTTTCCTGAAAACCCTTTGGGTATTAAATTTTACCCTTCATATCATCTAATGTTGTATGAAATTGTTAAGATTTATTGTCCATACTATTATGCAGCAGTTTTTGCAAACTATATTTTACAATACCTAAGAACAGCATTGTACCATACAATCCAATTGATGGACTCAGATTAGGATTGATAAAAATATATTTACTTCAACAAGCCAGTAATTACACTGCATTATGGAATGAGTTTCTACAACTACTCTATTCTTGTTTGCTTAAAGATCAGCTGACTTTGAAAAACATTCTGTTTACAAGCCATTTTGTTTTTATATTATATATTTTTCTATATTTCTCTTCCATTGCTCTTTATTACTAAGAACATTTGCATAAAAACAGAATCTTTGTTTCTCAGCAGTCCATCTGCTTACACTGCTTATTCTCTGCCTGAAGTCATAATCTCATGTTTATGACATCATCTTCACATTCAGAACAACCAAATGAATTGTCATAAAAAATTCAAAATAAACAATGAGATCCTGGCATCAGGTGTGGGATAAGCAGAAGAAGCTAATGGACTCTCAAATTCAAATCCTGTTTTCATATGAATGCATAACGTAATAGCCTGAAACAAGGAATAAGGAATCAGCAGCTCTTTAAAAAGGCATTTACATGAACTTATTTTTTATAGTAGTCTGTAGAAAATGATACTCTTGCAGCTGCACAAAGGAGAAATGCATTATTGGGATGCATTGATAGAAGCATTAGATGCAAGACACAGGAGGTGATAATTACTCTCTACATGACACCGGTTAGTCCTCAGTGGCTGTGTCTACACAAGACACTGCTGTGCAGTCATTTCTGTACATTTAGTTAGTACTGGTACAAACAAGTACTAAATAAATGCACAGGAACCCAATTTATAATTAGTAGATGCACCCAATTAGTGGTTTGTGAGGTTTGGGGCTCCACATTTTGAAAGGGGCATGGAATAGTTAAGAGAGGGTTTGGAGGCAAGCACAAAAATGACAAAGGACTTGGAAAACAAGTCATGTGAGAAGTTAGAAATAGTTGGGAATAGTCTTGCGTTGAGCAGGGGGTTGGACTAAGGTCCCTCCTGAGGTGCCTTCCAACAATTTTCTACGTTTAATGAAACAGTCTTGTTCATCTTCTGGAACAAGAAGGGATGTAATATCTGAAGGTATGCTATAAAGAGAAGAAAAAACATGTTTATCAGAACAGAGGACAAAGACCAATGGTTTGAAGTTTCAGCAAAGTAGGTTTAGATTGGATTCCAAGAAGTGGGGTGGGGGGACCCAAAAAACCTTTTCACGGTTAGAAGCAAGGTAGTGGAATAGACTGCCTAGGCAAGTTGTTCACTCTCCATTACTAGAGGTATTCAAAAAGAGGTCAGACATGATCGACATATTTCTGATTATGTTCTACTTGAGTATTTCCCATGCTTTTAGTTGTTGGGCTTTGCTGGTTGCCACAAATTAGAGAATTACCCCTTACAGTTTTATAAGAGTGCTGTTCACATTGTTCTAAGGGTAAGTTAGTTAGACAAACACTTTTCTAAGCCAGTTTAGATAGGGATGATTCTGTCTTAAGCAGATAACTTGACTTGGAGCATATGATCATATGAGGTCCTTTCCACCCCAGAATCATAGATTCTATGATACTCTGATGTTGCTTTGATAACACAACTTTCAATGGTCTAATATAGGGCAGTCCAATATTTGGTCCTTGGGCTCCCATCTAGCTGCTGCTCCTGATGTTGTTCTGGCTGCAGCAGCAGCCTGGGTTTCCAGGCTCCATCTCCCTCTTCGTTCTCTGGCTTCCACTTCCTGTAGAAAGGAAGGAAGAAGAAAACATTGTACCTGATTAAATTAACAATAATAAACAGAACTCCCAGACACACTGGACTTCATCCTCATAAAACCAGTATCTCTCCTGATAGAAGACAATTTTCTATAGGAACTTGTCAGGCGAAAGTTGTAGTTTTGAATAAATAAAACACCTTTTTTCACTGAAAATATCTTCTTCCAATTATTTTTTTTAATTAGTTATCATTAAAAAATAAAATATATATATTTTGAACAAGAACATGAAATAATTATAATTGAAAACAAAGATTAAAATGTGGCCAGTTACCTCAGTGTCTCATGGGACTTGTACAGAATTTCCCCTTGTCCTCAACCTCCTTGTGGGTTGGGAGCTCCAGAAGGATGCATTTTAGATAATGAACTCTGACCAGGGATTCCAATAATATACAGTCTTCCCTTTTCATTATACAGCACAGGAAATTTAAATATGAAGCATAGCATACAAAGGAGAATGAGAGCATGAGGAGCCAAACTACAGCTCATGAAATACATTGCTATTGTTTCTGAATCTGAGTTTTTTTGTTTTTTAACACACTTACCTGAGATAATTAGACATTCAAGTTTTGGTTGGAAAATGAATATTTTTATTGATTTTTTTTTCCCATACACCTCTATTTTTCCAGGTCAGAATGGGATCTGAGACCTAATTCAGAAAATTTCTTATGTATGTTCATAATGTTAAGCAGCAAAGTATCTCATTGATATCAACTGGTCTGAATTAGAAACACAGGGTAGGGACAGACATTCAAAATGCTGAGCCTGAATTGATGTTTAGTAAAATAATGATATTTTACTGGATTTAATTTATGCAGAAAAGTTGACCCAGATTCTTGTCCTAGTCAAATATGCATAGAATAACCTATGATGAACTTTAGACAAGATCAGATATCAGGGACCAGATAAGTAGGAGGAAAATATTATATTAAAAAAAACACAACAGAACTTCATGTGAGAAGTCACATCTGATGAAGTATAAGTTAAACAAAGAACAATGTTAGATTTCAATAATATATTTTAATACCATATAAATGACTACTGTTCGTCAGTGCAAGGCAAAGATGATAATGAATAAACATAAGTAAAAAAGAGGTTAACCACATTTCCTCACATAGAATGGAAAATTAAATCAAAGAGTAATTTTAGTTCCCCAAAATCCCTTAGGGTTTTAATTTTGCACTATTGAAACCACTGGCAGTCTTGCCATTGATATAATGGGTGTAAGGTCAAAATTCATCATCCGTATGAATATGGCCAAGTCCACAGACTTTTTTATGTATACAAAATTTACAACATTTTTTTTTTGTTCAACTAGGATATGCTGATAAACTAGCACATTACCAATTCCATGCTGCCAGGGATCAAAAATTGATCCTTTTGTTTTTGTCCCCAAATGTGCAGAGTCCTCACTAATGTTTTATCTCTAGCAACTTTTCAGTTAAAAAGGGGTTAATTGATTTAACAATAGACTGAATAGACAATTATGGTGCCTCAGAGTTATTTCTGCATGTTTAAAAATTGCCTTTCATCAGCTTGTTAAAAGTAATTCCTCGTTCCTCTAAATTTTCTTCTTTCCTCTGTTTGGTGCCTCTATCAGCATTTTTCTCTCAACTAGAAGCAGGGGTCTATAAATATGGTTAACTGCTTGGCTAGGAAAAATAAATTAAACTTTGAAGATGGTAATTTAAACTTCACTTTATTTGATAGGGGGATCTAATGGAAGGAAGCGATTCAGGACTCAGCAGTTATGGTGCCTATGTCTGCTGACTCAAATTCATTTTGATTCATGTGTTAACATGCGGTGAGCACTCTCCATCTTGGTTCCTCTATTTCATATGCATGCATATATAATCACATATAGACACAGACTCTTCCATATTGGGAAAACAAAGAAGGAAGAAAAAACATTTCATTTTAAATTAAAAAAAAAATTCTGTTTTAAAATGTGTTGATTGATTTCTGTGTATTTATATTAATCACAATGCAGATAAACAGCAAGTAAATCTTCACACTGAAGAATGCAGTCTCCTTGAAGAGGCAAGATTGAATTTTGGAGATCATGAATGGATGATAATGAGGGTTTTATCTCCTAGAATTCCCAATAAGTGAGATTTGTAAATGCAGATGAGAAATAAAGAAAAGGCCAAAATAGCAGCTTTAGAAAAAGAATGGAAAGTCACAATAAAGCCAAAACTTTAAGCCTGAAGTTACACATATGTGAAAATTGGAGATAAAGGTGGAAAGAGACTGAACAATTAAGGATACATGTTTAAGATGGGACATTGGATTGAAAAAATAAAACTATAATTTAAGAAAGAGACAGAAATGGCTTTCAGAAGGAGAAGAGTTTAGGAAGCTCCAGTAGAAAGGCCAGTCCTGGGGATGGAATAAAATACACTGAAAAGTCAGTTAATGAAAAGCGTTCTGACATACAACAATGATATAAAAGATGCCAAAAAATGCCCCCAAAAGGCCAGAAACCAAAACCCAGATGGTGTTGCAGGAATTAAAAGGAATGAAAAAATACACTTTTAAGGAAGACCCTTTAAGATGTTGTGATGATTATAGTGAAAGAGATAGTACCTCAAAAAATATGCTTTCCAAGAACCCTTCATGTATGGAACTTACCTTTCATTTTGTGCTTTGCTAGCACCCAGAAATGTCATGTTGGACAGGGAGTTTACAGGCAATGCAGGAATGTGCCTGGGATAGATGGATAGATGCCATGATGGAATGCAAACTTTATCTTTCCAGCTTTAGGGAATTTACCAAGGAGAAAAACAAAACACTCTAGAGCTTTCTAGAGCTTTCTGCTTCTAGAGCTTGATTTCCACTTAGCATTCCAAGTGCTAGGAATCCTCCTGAAAAGGTTCTTTGGAACCTTATATTATTATTATTATTATTATTATTTGCTATCAGTAACCAGAGTAGATACAAAACTCATGAGGAATGCATCTAAAATCGCTTGAAGTCCCGAAAGCCAGGAGTATTTGGGACACATCCCATTTGTAGTTACCAGAGGGTGCACTTTCAAGCAGATTCCCCAAGCTGTTATTTTATTAGTTAGTTATAAATGAAATACTTATGCTGTAGCAGTGCTATACTTTATCTCACTCAAAAATGATGTCTCAAGATCTATGCTCCATATAATTCACAAATAGTGACTTTTACACCTTGTTTTCCCTAGAGACGTTTCAGTATTAATAGTGAACTCTTTAAAATTGCTGATTTCCTCTATGGTGTAATAGCTGGGATGGACCAGAGAATATGTGAAAAGCAAGATTTGTTTGGTAATACTTTTTACTGGGCAAAATACATAGTGGGGAGAGATATTTGATAAACTTACGGCCACAAAATGTCTTTCCACAAATATTTGAAGGAAACATCTGCAGCCAAACCTGAATTCTAGGTTCAATGATAATGTAAATTGTCATATAATCCCATTATGTGAACAAAAATGGTCACTTCAAAAAGGAAGTAGACCTCTTGAGCAAAGCAAATAGAAATGATTAAAAGTAGCTATAGGCAAAATAAAAACTGAAGATACAGCAAATTATGTGAAGAATAAACAAATTCAGAAGGGAAGATGGTCATTTTTATCTGTGGAATATAGGATAAAGGGAGCAGGCACATATAATGAATTATAAAGTAATTTCCTGTGTTAATTACACAGTTTTAGTATCCATTCAAACTATGTATTTTGGTTCCTACTCCTGTTTTCTGGTGGTGTAGATTGACTTAAGAACAAGGACTGTGTAGTCTGAGATAGACTGTAAAAAGTGCTTCCCCTGTCCCCTCTCCCAGGTAACTGAGTGTTTTTGTCCTTCTATCCTTTACTATTCTTCTGTAAGTGTTTATTTTGGAAAGGAGTAGTTATTTATTTATCTATTCATTTATTTATGTGCTTTTTATGCTGCCTAGGACAACTAGAATAAATAAAATGAAATAAAGCAGAGACCTACTAAACAACATAGTCTGGTTTTGATTACTAAAATGACTATCCAAAAAGAAATGTCTTGCAGCTCTTCCAAAAGAGCTTGGGCTCTGGTGGGCCTCCAGCGGGTGGGAGTTCCAGAGCTGAGGAGCAACAGCTGAGAACAACCTCCCACCTGTTTTCACCAAGCAAAGTTGCAGTGCTGATGGTATTAGCAGGAGATTGCTTTTGACTAACTTTAGAGATCATAACAGGGATGTAGTAAAGGCAGCTCTTTAGGTACATAGGTCCCAGACCTTTTAAAGTTTTTAAGGTCAAAATTGAATTTTGCCTGGAAAGCTCCTGGAAGCTGGTTCAGATTCTGCAAAAATGGAATCATGTGCTTCTGGCAACCTGCCCCCATCAGAAGGTGGACCACCACACCCTACAGCAGGTGCAGACTACAGACACTTTTCAAGGGCAACCCCGCATAGAGTACACTACAGTAGTCAAGAACTGAGGTTACAAAGGTATGGACAATAGTAGCCAGATCAGAATCTGAAAGAAAGGGTTGAGCATGTATATTACCTGGAGTTCGTGATGGCATCCCTAGTCAACTGAAGATCTAGGTGCAGCAGGGGACTCAGAAGCACCTCAAAGCTGTAAACCCAAATGACAGGGGCACATTGAACCCCATTCTGCCTCAGGTCACCTTGTCTTGTCTGGATACAGTTTCAACTAGCTCACTGTCGCAGAGCTCTCAGGTGCCCTGCAACTGAGAACAGAAATGGCTCAGGAGAGATCCCTAGTGGTGGGAAGGGGGAAGCGCAGCTGCTAGTCACCAGGACTGTGCAGGTGCTGGTTGCCCTAGCAACCAGGGAAACCTAGAGCCAGGAAGGGGCAGAGCTTAGCCCTTCTTAAGCCCAGGCAGAAGGCCGGGAGGGCAGTTCCCCTCCGGCGGCTGAGGGAGGAGGAACTCAGCCAGAACAAAGGGGAGAACTCTGACGGTCGGAACATCCCCTGGTTCCTGCTGGGGGTTGATGCACTCTCTCTCTCTCTCTCTGGTAGGGAGAGATCCGTGTTTTGACCAGAACGGTCTAGCTTTTATGTTGTAGCCTGGGGGGGGGGTTGCGTTTTCTGTTTTCTGTTTCACTGGAGGACGGGGTGAGGTTATAAGGTGTTGGAAGAGGCCTCATAGGAGCTCCACGATAGCGTGGGGTCTCCTGGTGCTGGAGAGGGAGCAGCTTTGTTTGGGGGTGCATTGGCCCAGCCTGGAGCTGGGGGGGCAGCGAGACGCCCCAGAGCTGGGGGGGCAGTGAGAAGCCCCGGAGCTGGGGGGCAGTGAGAAGCCCAGAGCTAGGGGGGGCAATGAAGACCCTGACTAAAAGGGGCCAGCAAGGAGCCCTGGAGCTAGGGGGGCAGTGAGAAGCCACAGAGCTAGGGGGCAGTGAGAAGCCACAAAGCTGGGGGACAGTGAGAAACCTGGAGATGGGGGGGCAGTGAAGAGACTGACTAAAAGGGGCCAGCAAGGAGCCCCGGAGTTTGGGGGCAGTGAGGAGCCCAGAGCCAAAGGAAGGGGGCCAGGGAGGAGACCCGGAGTTAGGGGGCAGTGAGGAGCCCCAGAGTTGGCACGGGTGAGAAGTCCCAAAACAGGCAGTGCAGGACAGGCTAGAGGGCACCGGTAGGGGTGCGGACTCTGAAATGAGCTAGAGGGTGCCGGCCAGGGTGCAGACAGAGGGATAAGCCAGAGGGCGTCCGCGCGGCAGGGAGTAGGACAGACCTGAACAACACCAGATACATCTGCAAGGCTTGAGCTGCAGTATAAGGGGAGGACAGGAGCCGCAGATAGTGCCTAAGGCACCGAGACCGAAAATAGGCAGCCTCCCGTTTGATTAAGATCTTCCAATCAATCAAAATAACAACAAGGCATAGCAGGCGAGAAAGCAGGCAGTTGGCTCTTGATCAGTGTTGCGGGGCCACGAATAGATGACCCCAGGGAGGCACAAGTGTCACACTCACCCACATCCAGTCCCTCAAATGCAGCCAGGCACTGAGAAAGCACTGAGACTGTAAGTCAGGGTCAGAAGAGAAGGTGAGGCAGAGCTAGATGTTATCATCACACTGATCATACCACACTCCAAATCTCCATACAATCTCACCCAGTAACTTCATATTTTCATTAAACAGGAGAGGAAAGATGATGTAGCCTGGGAGGTCTAGGGATCCAGGAGCAGTGGGGAGAGGAGGGATCCAGGCACACATGTGTCCCACATATACGTGTGCCCCCTTACTGGACCTGGAGCAGAGGCAAGTGCAGCAGCAGAGGCGAACGCAGCAGCAGTGGGGGCAGCAGCAGCTGATCCCCCTGAGGTAAGTGGGGCAGAGGGACCGATGCAGCTGAGCTGGATACAGAGGGGAAGCCCCCTGGATCCCTCTTAACTGAGCCAGTAAGGAGCTGTGCTCCCGAGCCACGCAAAAGGAGCATGGAAACGGGAGGGCTAGGGGGCACTGTCCCCCCAAGCCAGGGAGCACCCCCAGGGTTAACCCTTGGGGATCAGGCTCAGGAGGCACCAGATCCCCCCAGCGGGGGAGCACAGGGGGCGGGATCGCTGGGAGGCACTTCCAGTGAGACTGGAGTGCCTGATTGGTGCTTGGGTCAGTGGCAGGAAATTGAAACCACGGCCTTTAAAAGCCACGGTTTGACATAGCTCCCAGCACTCGGGAGCCAGGAGCAGTGGGGAGAGGAGGGATCCAGGCACATGTGTGTCCCACACACATGTGTGCCCCCTTACCGGACCCGGAGCAGAGGTGAACGCAGCAGCAGCGGGGGCAGCAGCAGCTGATCCCCCTAAGGTAAGTGGGGCAGAGGGACCAACACAGCTTAGCCGGATCCGGAGGGGAAGCCCCCCAGATCCCTCTTAACTGAGCCAGTAGGGAGCCGTGCGAACAGAGCACGCAAACAGGCACGTTCTGTAAGAGCACACCGGCGTTTGCGTCAGCGTTCATGCCGATGGGCAAGCAGGGCCAGGAGGCAGAGTCCTGCTAGCACAGGGCGAAGGCACCGATCTCAGCCAGAAACAGGCAGCAACTCCTACGATGGTGTCAACACAGAGTGCTGCCAGTGCTTGTCTGAGGCCTCCACCCAGACAGAGCCCATGGGGGAGCTGGCATCCCCCCACCCCCTGGCCTATGAGAATTGCCCAGCAAGGCTTGGGGGGGCAGGGACTGGGGACCCCCACACCTGTCCTGCAGGTGCCCGCCTTAGGGCCCTGGAGGTGCAGGTGAGGGAGATCCAGGAGGAGGTTAGCAGGCTGAGGGGAATCAGGGAGGCAGAGGACGAAATTGACAGATATTTTCTTTCCCTGCAGGGTTATGCACCCAAGGAGGATGCACCTCAAGAAGTGCCCTCCACTGCAGAGTGGCAGACGGTCACCTCCCGAACCAGGGCTGCTTGTAACACAGCAGTACCAGTTCCTTCAGTCTGGCTGGAGAACAGGTACAAGGCCCTGGCAACTCTGGAGGAGAAGGAAGGAGAAGAGGAAACCGGGGAGGAGGCAACTCCACGCTCTCCACATCCCAAGCAAGCCAAAGGAGATAAGCAGGCCAGGAAGAGAAAGCATCGTGTGATCATCATAGGTGACTCCATCCTGAGAGGTACAGAGGGCCCCATCTGTCACCAGGACCCCTCGGCACACAAGGTCTACTGCCTACCTGGAGCAAAGATTCAGGACATGAAAAGGATGCTCCAAACCGCGATTCAGCCCACCGATTACTACCCCATGATCCTAGTCCATGTGGGTACTAATGATGTGGCCAGGAGAAGCCCTGATCGCCTGATGGAGGACTACCATGCTCTGGGGGGGCGTGCTGAAGGAGATGGGTGCACAGGTGGTTTTCTCTTCTATCCTACCAGTAAGTGGATGGGGAAGACAGCATGAAACGTGCATCGCGGAGACCAACTGGTGGCTTCAGGAATGGTGTCTCAAGGCGGACTTTGGCTTCCTCAACCATGACCGGCACATCATGACAAGAGACATGC
This sequence comes from Crocodylus siamensis, assembly GCF_052110815.1. NCBI lineage: Eukaryota > Metazoa > Chordata > Crocodylia > Crocodylidae > Crocodylus > Crocodylus siamensis. Next base: position 53,057,774 of record NC_143395.1, read on the forward strand.
TTGCATGGGATGGGCTCCACCTTTCCCTGAAAGGTAAGCGTGTGTTTTCTTCTAGGTTGGCGGACCTCCTCCAGTGGGCTTTAAACTAGGCTCGTTGTGGGAAGGGGAAGATGAGGGTGGAGGAATCATCGGACTGCCAGACCAAGCAACACCCACAACTACAGCCCAGCGTAGACCGACGAGTGAAACATATACACAGGTAAGTGACAGGGGCCAGGGCAATGCTGTGATTAGGGGGCCAGTACACACATCCACAGGAGGCCTCAAATGCCTCTACACAAACACTCATAGTATGGGAAACAAGCAGGAGGAACTCACCCTCCTGCTAGCTAACACCAACCTGGACATAGTGGGGATCACTGAAACATGGTGGGACTCAACGCATGACTGGGCGGTGAATGTCAAGGACTATAGGCTGTACAGGAGGGACAGGATAGGAAGGAAAGGTGGGGGCATGTCACTCTACATTAAGGAGGAATACCCATCCTCGTCAATTAACAAAGAATCAAAGGAAGGGCACTCTGAAGTGCTTTGGGTTAGAATACAAGGCAGCCGAGGGGAAAGAGACTTAACGGTGGAGGTCTACTACAGACCTCCCAACCAAGGGGAAGAGCTCAACCAGGAATTCTTAGGTCAGCTCATGGTGGTAGTGAAGTCTAAGGATGTGGTAGTGATGGGGGACCTGACTTCCCGGACATCTGGGAAGAGCAGTCAGCCAGAACTAACTGCTCACGTAGGTTCTTAGCCAGAATGCAGAACCTCCATCTAACCCCACCAGGGGAGACGCCTTTTTGGACCTGGTGCTGGCCACGGGAGATGACCTGGTGAGGGGGCTGTGGGTGCTCGACCACCTGGGTGACAGTGATCATCACCTGCTGGAATTCACCATCCAGCGCGAAGTGGCAGAGGCATGCAGTAAGGCAGCGGCCCTAGATATTAGGAGGGCAGATTTCAATGAGCTAAGAAGGATAGTTGGAGAAGCGCTGAGGTCCCAGGGGGAGGGGAGCCAGGTGTCCAAGGAGAGTGGTCGCTCCTTAAGGAGACGATCCTCCAAGCCCAAAGGGAGGTAATCCCAATGCAGATCAAAGAGAGCAGGAGGGCACACAAGTCCCCATGGCTCACCAAAAGCATCCGGGAATGTCTCTTAGCTAAAAGGGAGGCGTATATCCAATGGAAAGGAGGGGCCATCACCAGGGATGGCTATACTGCAGTTGCTCGGGGATGTAGGGGGGCAGTCAGGAAGGCCAAGGCAGAGATGGAACTGGGGCTACCTTCCCAGATTAAGGACAATAAGAAGTCCTTCTTTAAATACATAGAGAGTAAAAAGAAGGTTCCGGGTAATGTGGGGCCCCTGCAGAACACATTAGGAAATTTGGTCTTCACACCAGACGACAAAGCCAACATATTTAACGATTTCTTTGCCTCCATTTTCCTAAGCAGGGACCGGAACAGTCACCCCCACACTGAGCCCCCCTCAGGCCCCAGGGGAGGCACACCTAGGCCAAGGGTTAGTGAGGAACTAGTTAGGGAACTTCTGGAGGGACTGGATGTATTCAAGTCAGCCGGTCCAGATGATCTCCACCCTAGAGTACTAAAGGAATTGGCTGAGGTCATTGCAGGACCCCTGGCATAGTTTTATGAGCACTCATGGTGCTCTGGTGTGGTGCCAGAGGACTGGAAGAGGGCCAACGTGGTTCCCATCTTCAAAAAGGGGAAGAAGGAGGACCTGGGAAACTATAGGCCAGTTAGTCTTACCTCGATCCTGGGCAAACTCTTTGAGAAAATTATTCTGGCACATATTCACAAGAGGCCAGGAGGGGACATCATGCTTAGGGGCAACCAGCATGGGTTTATTAGTGGCAGGTCCTGTCAGACCAACCTGGTAGCCTTCTATGACCAGATCATCAAATCATTAGATGCAGGGGTAGCAGTGGACATAGTCTTCCTGGACTTTCAGAAGGCCTTTGACACTGTCTCTCACCCTGTTCTCATTAAGAAACTGGGGGGCTGTGGTGTTGACACCCACACAGTCAATTGGGTTGCCAGCTGGCTGGAGGGCCGCACCCAGAGAGTGGTGGTGGATGGGTAATTTTCGGCCTGGAGGGATGTGGGCAGTGGGGTTCCGCAGGGCTCAGTCCTTGGGCCCGCATTGTTCAACATCTTCATCAGTGACTTGGACGAAGGGGTAAAAAGCACCCTGTTCAAATTTGCCAATGACACTAAGATGTCGAGGGATGTGGGCACGCTAGAAGGTAGTTCGGATCTAGACAGGTTACAAGGGTGTGAGGATGAGAATAGGATGGGATTCAACACCAACAAGTGCAAACAACACCAACAAGTGCAAAGTGATGCACCTGGGGAGGAACAACCGGCACCAAAGCTACAGGCTGGGGAACTCCCTTCTTGTCAGTACAGAAGCAGAAAAGGATCTTGGAGTCGTCATTGACTCCAAGATGAACACGGGCCGGCAGTGTGGGGATGCAGTTCGGAAGGCCAACCACACCTTGTCCTGCATCCACAGATGTATCTCAAGCAGGTCCAAGGAGGTGATCCTCCCCCTCTATGTGACACTGGTCAGGCCGCAGCTGGAATACTGCGTCCAGTTCTGGGCGCCGCACTTCAAGAGGGATGTGGACAGCATGGAGAGGGTCCAGAGGTGGGCCACTCACATGATCAGGGCAGCAGGGCAGGCCCTGTAAGGAGAGGCTATGGGACCTGAACCTGTTCAGTCTCCATAAGAGAAGGCTGAGGGGGGATCTAGTGGCCTGTCACAAACTAGTCAGGGGGGATCATCAGGCACTGGGGAAGTCCCTGTTCCCCCAAGCACTGCCAGGAGTGACCAGGAATAATGGTCACAAGATGGCAGAGGGTAGATTTAGGCTAGATAGCAGGCGGCACTACTTCACAGTCAGGGCAGCTAGGATCTGGAACCAACTTGCAAGAGAAGTGATGCTGGCTCCTACCCTGGGGGTCTTTAAGAGGAGGCTGGATGTACACCTTGCTGGGGTCATTTTACCCCAGTACTCTTTCCTGCCATGGCAGGGGGTCAGACTAGATGATCTACGCTTGATATAATAGACCTCTTCCTTCACTCTCAGTTTAGACCTGACAGCTCAATTGAAAAATATTTCCTAACTGGTATTAATGAGTTTTCAGAAGCCAAGCTGCACACTAAAGTGCTTTTGTAGGCTGACATTTTCTTGATTTAGCAACAGATACTTTTATACATGCTGGGTGCATCTATATGTGCCATTAAGCCAACATCAAAAACTATGGCACAAATTGAGCTAGAGCTAATCATGGTACCTTAGTGGCATGTGTAGGCGTTCAAACTACTTTGGTCCAGGACACGTGTGCAGACGCTGCACTGGGACCACAGCAGTTTGAGCCAGGGCAGAAGAACCCTAGGGTGACAGTGGGGCCAGAGGGTCATTCCCAAGCTCTGGGTGTCGGCTTTGGGTGGCAGAGGGGCTGGTTTGGACACCAACGTGCTAAAGTGCAGGGTTGGACAGCAGGAAACCCCCACACTTTTGCATCCTCATGCTCCAGCCAGCCCTGGTCATCATCTACACCAGAGGCGAGCAAAATACAGCACACAGGCTGGATCCAGCCCACCAGACACTTTCATTTGGCCTGCAGGACCCCTCCATAAGCCAAAAGAATTACCATGGGCCCTCTGATAACCAGTGCCTCCATGCAAAAAGTGCATCCCTGACTGCTAAGCAACCAATATCCACCCCAGCCAGGCCTGACCTGCCACCAGCCACAAGGTAGGGAGTGCTGGACATAAGAAGCTTCTGCCTGGGAGAAGCTTTTGCCTGATGAACCTTTGCCTGTTTCCCAGACCTCACTCCCTGGGAGCATGGGCTGGGAAAGGTGAGGGCCCCACCAGGAGAAATGGGAAAAGGAGTGGGGGAAGCCATGAGCTATGGAGTCAGACCAGGCCGGCCCTGCACACTGCCACCCCATAGGGCCAGGATCTTGGGTGGAAGCTTTATGCTATGGGTCTGGGTGAGGATGGCTCCATACACTGCCACCACATGCAGCTCCAAGGACTCCAGTGGGAGCTTGGGAGCTGTCTGCTATGGGGCCAGGCAGGGCTGTCACCCCATGTGGCTCTGGGGACTCAGAGGACCCACCCTCCAAAACACACACACCCACACCCTCCCACAGCCCCCAGACACACCCTTCACAATTCCCACCCTACCCACACACATCCATACCCTCTCACACACCTCCACACTAACCACACATCCCAGGCCCACACACCTAAACACCCACATCTCCACCCTTCCCCGCACAGTACTGTAGCTGGGGTCTCACCATTGCCAAGTAAAGAGGGAGTATTACTCATGATACACTGGCTAACACATCCCGGTATGCTATTAGTTGTAATGACTATAGTGTTGTGCTGGTGGCTTATTCTGTGATCAACCATAACCCCAAGGTACAGAGCCAACCCTAGGGGTGTGCGGGGCCTAGGGCATATCAGCCTGTGCGGGGGCGGGGCGAGCAGCTGGAGCACAGAACAGGTGTCGGGGGGATGAGCAGCCAGAGTGCAGAGCTGATGGCGCAGCAGCCACATGGAGTGGTGGCATGCTCAGCACTGTCTGCAGGGCCTCCCAAAGCATGGAGCAGTTGCCCTGATCCCCACCCCCAAGGGGCATCTCTGCTAAGGTCCCTTTCAGCCATTGTGCTGGCCAGGGCATCTCCTAATCTACATTCATGTTGCTGGTTACTTTTCCCCAGATAAAGCAGTCTGCATTTATCCTTATTAAACTGAATCCAATTCTGTTCCACCCACCTTTCCAGCTTAACCAGTTCTTCTTGGATCCACATCCAATCCCCTAGTGTGACCACTTTTCCCAATAATTTAGTATCATCCACAAACTTGGCTGGTGTGCTTTCTACTTCTTCACCTAATCATTGATTAAGATGTTGAGATGGGGCCAAAAACAGAACCCTGCAGGACACCACTGGCCACCTCCCACCAAGATGATACAGACCCAGAAAACATAAGGGAGATTGTGTGGCTCACTGAGGTGACTGCTGAGCTGGGAAAAAATCAGGTGCTAGGTTCCAGCCTGCAATTGTATTCTCCTTGGGGTAGATACTTAACTCCATCCATCTCTTTTTTTTCCAGTGACTGGTTAAATCGAAGGGACAGTAGCCCAACCTGAAAAGGAGTGTTGCAGTACAGCCTAGAGTACTGCTCTGATGTGTGGTGATTTGTGTATTCTGCTAGGAAGACGTTCAGCTTCAAACTCTCTTTGGGGTAGGGACTTAAAGCCCTAGGCTATTCTTTCTTGGCTGAGTGCAGCTGAAGTGTTTGTGCTAAAACAAGGAACAAACTTCACCTGTATTTTTTCCTCAGGCTTATGCTCAGATATACACATATGTACCAGTATAGTACACATGCAGTCTATGTATACAGGGTTACATGTCTACATCACAGGGAAAGTTTAATCGCTACTTAACCTTAAGTGCAGGGCTGTCCCACAATTTTTTGGGGCCCCCTGAAAGGCATAGCTTTCAGGCCCCCTGACACAAAGAAGACATCAGGGTGGGGGGGTGGTGAGCACAGAGGCAGATTAAGGTGAACTGGGGCCCTGAGCAAGCACGAAATAGGAGGCCCGCCCCCCCCCCCCCCGTGGGAACTGGGCTTGGGAGAGGGCGGGGAGCGCTGTTCCCTTCCTAGTGAAGGCAGGGGAGGTTGGGTGGACCCTGCCAGGCTGAGGGGCACATGCCCACCACTTCTCCCTGCTCCCCACCCCCACGATGTCCAAATATACACATGGTAAACAAGGCTCTTTGGGTAAATCTGATATCTTTTATTAGACCAACTAAATAGCTGAAAACATTTTTCTAGCTAGCTTCTGGGTTTAAAAACCCTTGATCCGGCTGAGGAAGCATCTGCAGTAGGTGTATGCTCTTCCAGGATGGAACAAATAGTAAAGAACCCAGAGTTTGAGTTGCATACAAGCCAGTCAGTGAAAATGTAAATTGAGGAGTCAGTGGGTGAGAGAATCAGTGGGTAAGGGTCAGTAGGTTTTGTGGAATCAATCCTTAAACCACTTGTTACCAAAAGAACAAATTTTGTCCAAGATACTACAGACTTTTTATGAAAATTTAGAAACATAGGCCACCTTCTCAGTAACACCCTCCTAGCCACCATCGATGTTACCAGCTTATACACCAAATCTCACACCAGGACGGCATCCAAGTCTTTTTTACATACCTGCTAAAGCAAAATGACTACTCTGAGAACAGCCCCAAAGATATTACTGAAATTATATGCTTCATCCTCACGCACAATAATTTCACTTTTAATAATGAATGCTTCCTCCAGACTATGGGCACAGGTATGGACACCAAAATGGCCCCACGGTATGCTAACCTTTTTATGAGCCACCTGGAAGAAGAATTCCTCAAGGACTGCATCATCAAACCCCTGCTATACTTAAGATATATCAATGACAACTTCATGTTTGGACTGAAAACCTGCAATCTGTGATTGAGTTCCATCAGAAATTCAGTAATCATCACCCGACTATCCATCCAACTATCTCTCGACTACTCCAGCACCAAGATCTCCTTTTCAGACACAATGATCAGCATCCAGAATGGTAAAACACAGACCAAGTTATACAAGAAACCTGCAGACCAATGTACATATCTGCACAGAACCAAATTTGAGGGAGGGGTGATATATGAGCATCATTTGAAAGTGACACCTGGATACCATGTGAAGAATTGCTGCAGTGTAGAAGGAAAACCTCCATGAATCACATACCATTTGTTATGTTATATCACCCCTCCCTCAAACCTATATGGAAAATCCTCAAACAACTGCAACCCATACTAGACGGAGACCCAGTTCTTAAAGAGATCTTCTCAGATCCACCCATCCTGGCCTTCAAACAACCACTGACCCTCACTAGCTTTATCACCAGAAGCAAACATCCTACAGCCCAAAACACAGCAAATGGATACATGCCAGGCCATGAAAACAAATGCAAAACCTGGCAACCTATCTCCACCACCCCCATAATTACTACACCCCACAACAGAACCATCACCATTCCTGGATCTTACATCTGTACTTCCAGAAATGTTATATATCTCATCCAGTGCACTGAATGCATTGATGGAAAATACGTAGGAGAGACCAAACAACTGCTCACCAGAATAAAAGCACACCGGAAATCTTGTGATTTCCCACTTGGTTTAATAAAAGGTATAATTCTGGAACCAAGAGTTCTACATTTTTGTATTTCTTCTCATCTCAGACCAATATGGCTATCAAGTACATCCCTGAAAAATGGAAGATGCCAAATTTTAGCCAATTTTGGATATTAAACTTCATTTCAGAATAACAGGAAAGATTTTTTACTGCCCTGCCTGCCATCTGACACCTCCAGGGAAGGAATTTTACCTGGTCTACATACCAAAGAGCAACTCAGCACAACTCTCAAAAACACAGCTACTAAGTACATTCCTGGACTAAACATAGACATTGGATCTTTGATACACTATAAGCTGCCTGACATCTGACTCCCCAGATACCTCTCCACTTTTCCCTGCTACATTCATCCCCATTCCCTCCCTTCCCAGCCTGCCTCTAATACACGAGTTCCTCAATTTACATCTTCACTGACTTCCCTACTTCATAGATTTCATAGATGTTAGGGCTGGAAGGGACCTCAAAGATAATCAAGTCCAGCCCCCTACCCCAGGGGCAGGAAGTCAGCGAGGGTCAAAGATAAACATCCAAGCATTTCTTGAATGAGTCCAGAGTAGATGCCTGCACCACTTCTGTAGTGAGTCTATTCCAGGTCTTGGGGGTTTTGACAGTAAAGAATTTTTTTCTTATGTCCAGCCTAAAATGGTCTTGTAGAAGTTTATGACCATTGGCCCTCATTTTTCCTTGGGGCACTCTGGTGAACAGACATTCTCCCAGGTCCCGATATACACCCCTTATGTACTTGTAAGCAGCCACCAGGTCACCCCTGAGCCTGCACTTTTTCAGGCTGAAGAGTCCTGTGGCTCTCAGCCTGTCTTCATAAGGCCTCTTCTCTTGCCCTCTGATTGTGACTCTCCTCTGAACTCTCTCAAGTTTCTTGACATCCTTCTTGAATTGTGGAGCCCAGAATTGGATGCAGTACACCAGCTGTGGCCTCACCAAGGCCGAGTACAGTGAGAGGATGACAACCTGAGATTTAATTGTGAAGCATCTATGGCTGCAAGTCAGTGTTTCATTTCCTTTACCAGCTCCAACATTGCATTGGTGACTCATGTTTATCCTGTGATCAATCATGACCCACAAGTCTCTTTCAGGAGTGGTGCTAGCAAGCATAGCACTGCCGAGCCTATAAGTATGCTGCAGGATTTTTTTCCTCAAGGTGCAGTATCTTATGTTTATCAGTATTGAACATCATCAGGTTTGTATACGCCAACTTACTAAGTTTATCCAAGTCAGCCTGGATCACTAGCCTGTCCTCAGATGTACACACTATGCCCCAAGGTTTAGTGTCATAGGCAAACTTAGCCAGTGCACTTCTGACACCACATCATTGCTAAAGATGTTAAAGAGAACTGGTCCAAAGACAGAGCCTTGGGGGATGCCACTGGTCGTGGAGCACCATAATGATTTACTACCATCAACTACTACTTTGTAGGTCCAACCTCAGAGCCAATTTCCCAGCCACTGGATTGTGGTGTAGCTGAGGCCACAGTTGGCCAATTTTTCCATGAGGAGGTCATGGGACACCAGATAAAACAATTTTTTTAAGTCCCGATATATGACATCAATCTCTTCTCCCTTGTCCAGGTGATATGTCACCTGGTCATAGAAGGAGATGAGATTGGTCAGGAAAGACCTACCCTCAACAGAGCCATGCTGGCCATCTCTCAGGATGTTTTCCTCAATCAGCTTATCTAGAAGGATCTCCTTGATAATTTTCTTCAGACTCTTACTGGGGATTGAGGTCAAGCTGGTTGGTCCGTGATTCCTGGGATCTACTTTCTGCCTTTTCTTGAAGATAGGTACCACATTGGCCTTCTTCCAGTCTTCAGGTACTTCACCTGAGCGCCACAAATTTTTTAATATTTTTGCCAGTGGTTGGGCTATGACACCTGCCAGATCCTTGAGTACTCTAAGGTGTAATCTGTCAGGACCAGCCGACTTGAAGTTGTTCAGGATCTCAAGGTGATCCTTTACTAGATCCACACCAAGGCTGGGTATAAATATGCCTTTACCCTGGCCATCCCACATCTTGCTAGGCAGGGTGGTCCAAGTAGACCGATGAAAAACTGATGCAAAGTGCCCATTAAGCAGATTGGCCTCTTCCTGGGTGTCAGTTATCAGCTGTCCTGTCTGGTTCAGCAGGGGTCCAACGTTACCCTTGCTTTTTTTCCAACTCCCTACATATCTGAAAAAGAACTTTTTTTTATCCTTGATATGTGAAGCCAGATGGAGCTCGGTTGCAGCCTTAGCTTTCCTGATCCACTCCCTGCAGGTACGGACCAGTGTTGAGTACTCCTCCTTGGTGGTAATTCCATCCTTCCATCCTTTATAGGTCTCTCTTTTGAGGTGTAGGAGGCCCTCAAGTTCCCTGCTGAGCCAAGGGGGGTATTGTGCCCTTCTGCTACCCTTCCTCTGAGATGGGATGGCCATCCCTTATGCTGTCAGGATCGCTCCCTTGAGGAGCAACGACTCCTCTTGGACTCTTTTTCCTGTTGAGTCATGGCTCCTGAGGGATTTGACAACAAGCCTCCTGGGTTGTTGAAGTCAGCTTTCCTGAAGTCAAGGACTTCTGTATTGCTGACTTACCAGCTTTGCGATTGATAGTAAAGCTGATCAGCTCATGGTCACTATCACCCAGCTCTCCATTGATTCCAACACCACTTACTAGTTCATCCCCTTTGGCCAATACCAGGTCGAGCAACATTCTACCTCTTGTCAGCCCATAGACTTCTTGAGTGAGGAAAAGCTCATCCATGCATGTGAGGAAGTTTTGCAACCGATCGGATTTGCCTGAGTGCTCTTCCCATGAGATAACCAGGTAGTTAAAGTCTCTCATGATAACCATGCACTGAGAGCATTCAGCCTCAGCCACTTCCCTGGTGAATTCCTGATCCAGCTCTTGTTTCTGGTTAGGAAGTCTGTAGTCGACGCCTACCATGATGTCCCCTGTGTCATGTTCCCCATGCATTTTAACCCTGAGAAACTCCAGATTTCTTGCTGCAGCCCAGCCTCTGGCTTCTTTACTATTCATTTCATCCAGGAAGAGTACACACACACACCAACTGCAGATTATTCCCCAGTCTGACCAAGGGCTTTTAAGCCCCAAAACTTGCTAAGAAAAATGTTTCTAACTGTTAAGTTGGTCTAATAAAAGATCTCTCTCTCTCTCTCTCTCTCTCTCTCACACACACACACACACACACCCCTCCATCCTCCCCCCCCCTCTTGCAGCCACCCACAGATCAGTTTCACTCCCCCCCACCTTCTGTTATACTCACGTGCAGGGAGCTGATGCCCAGCCATCCCAAGCAGTTCCACAAAGACAGAGGGCTGGGCTGGGCTGGGTCCAACCCAGCAGGGAGCAAGTAAGGCAGGGCTCTTTCAGCCTGGTTCAGCCCCCTCCCCTGCAGGCGCAGTGTCACCCAGCTCACAGACATGGTGAGGCTCTTCAGACAAGACCCATCCCCTGCCCCCACTTCGCCCAGCCCCATTGGTGGAGGAGGGATCCTTCTTCCAGATGCCAGGGAAGCAATTATGAAAGCTGAAGTTTTAAACTTGGCACTGAAAATGGGCATGGAGTTTAAAACTGTGGCTTTCACTTCCCTGCTAGGAAGGATGCCAGCAGTATGGGACCCCTTGGCTGTAGGGCCACCTGTGGCTACAGGTTTCACAGGTATGGATGGGCTGGCCTTGCTTAAGTGCCAGTAACACCATCTATGAGAAAGGTACCATGTAGATGTACAAAGGGAAATAGTGCTCTTTTCCTGTGTCTGTAGTATTGTAGGGTTCAAAGCCGTTGGGCAGGAAAGGCTGAGCAAAACAAGACTCCTGATTTTTTTTTTTTTTCTGACAGAACCAGTGGTTACAGAGGCAGAGACTTTCTATTCCCATGAATGAATTTGGACTCATTACCCAATCACAGATCACAACATGTTAGCACAAGTTAACCTTCTTCCTACTAGACTGTCAGGTTTTTATATTCGAATTAAGTATAGTGGGAATGGATCTTTGCCCTTCAGATCTGATGACCAGTGGTGCAGACTTATAATATTCCTGGTGCTCATTCCCTGGAAGACAGTTCTTCCCAATTTAGTGGGTATACCTTAGGAACTTCGGCAGAAATATTTGGGATTTCAGTTTGTCCTTTGTTGCTTATATTGCTACATAGACACTCTCATGCCATTTTTGACTGGTGCATCTTTCCAAATATGTGCATATATTTTACCATGATAACTTGTCCATGTACTTGTCTCACATATGAACTATTGTAGTCATCTCCTGACTGATGTGTTCCTCATCATTTAAAATCCATTTGGAATACTTCAGAATGATTGATATTTTCCACATATGTTGCATGGTTATTCAGCTATTCCATATTTAGCCTGAGAATAAAATGTAAACTTTAATGATCTATATTCAAGTTATTCATTCTTTAGCTCCTTTACATTCATATAATTTGATTCATGTTTATGTTTCTCCACAAGCCCAGAGTTCTGGCTTAGATATTTTCCTTACTATACCATCTGTTCCCTGTGTAATGGAAGGTATAGGGCTTTTCACATCTGGCTTCAAGCTGACAGAGTGCTCTTGCACATACCTTCCATTCTAGTGTCTTTCCTAGTATTTATAAAGTTACATTTTTCTCAGGTTTTTTTTTTTAATTTTATTCATTTTCATTGGATTCTATGTATATTATAATGATTAAGCTTACTTTAGTCAGCGCCCAGATGCCGTAAATATTATGTGACAGCTGCATTATATAATCTGAAAATAAAAATAATGACAAAACAAGTATACCATGAGTTGTGATTACACAGGTTTATTTAAGTAACTAATTTGTTTACTTAACTACATTATACTGTTGATTGCTAATTTACATACATAAACTATCTCATACATAACACTATCCTACACACAATGGGGATATAAATATCCACTGAATAGCACATATATTATTTTGTATCATCCAGGTGCAATATGTTCACACGTGGGTGATACAAAATCCCCATAGCCTTGTGACAGCTGAAGAACACTTGTGACCAGGATACATATAAATACAGATATATTGGGACACTTCTATGGTAATCTTGGCATGTGTAGGTACAGGTCAAAGCCGTAGTTTAGCCAATGCCATTTTAAAAAAGTAATACTGAATATCTATCCTTGCAAAAAAATGCATTTTTAGTTTTGGAATTTAGAAAATAGGATATTTACGGTGACAGAGTTGAGACTAGTCCAGCTTTAGCAGGGAGTAGGACTGAGTGACCTCCTGAGATCCCTTCCAACCTTTGTTTTCTATGATTCTACCTGTGGTTCCTCATACAGTATTTTGCTAGGTAAGAACAATGGCTTTTGTAGGAAAACATAATAATGTTTTTGGATTTGTGTTTGTTCAGAAAGCGTTTGTGATTTTATTTTGTATAAGTAGGCTTCATCAGGGAAAGAAAGATAGGGACAAATGAAGTTGGGTTTGCATATATGGTTCAAAGGGTTATAAAACTGAAACCACAGGCTGGGCAGATTTAGGAACTTTTTAACTTCTGAGGAAGCTGCACAAAAAAGACCCTGTGAGAACAGATTGATCAAACCACTTGAAAGAGGTGTTGAATGATTAGGCTAATCATTTAGATACCTGTGGAATCTAGATTCTATACTTCCTCTATTAAGTTCTCTGCTTTAATAGACAGACCATAGTCTTGTCTTCCTGTGAGCCAAAAGGATCAAACATTATCTCCTGAAAGAGCAGCTAATTCAAAGCCTAAGTAACATTAGACATCTTTTAAAAAAATGAAAAAAATGCAATTTAAAGAGCTAATTAAACAGCTAGACAAAACGGACACGTCAACACCAAGCAAAGATTATTTCAACAATTCTCTGGAAGGTCAGTAGAAACAGAAACACAGATTACAGACATAAAAGAGATCAATATATTTTCTAACTGTTTCTCTTTTTGCTTACTGCAATGTAGTTAATCCCTCCCCACACTTCTCATCTCCCCTAGCCAGCTCTATTCTTTGTAAAGAGTGTGCTTATTTCCCCCCTGAGACTCTGGTGACATCTTGTCTTAGTTCTTCCATAACCATTTTAAATTGTCTGGCTCCCTCCATGTTTTCTATCTGACTCCTGGCTGCTACCTCATCTTTCATTTTAACCCTGGCCTGTCTCCAATAAGCAAAATTGTCATTGTCAGAAGAGAAGCAGGGTTTTTGTTACATGTTTTTTACTGCTGAAAAGATGTTTTCCTCCCAAAGAATTCTTATCCTTCCCCATTGGCAGTTCACTGCCCACAGGCTGAAAGCCTATATTTACGGCTTATATTTATGTAACTGTATCAAAAGCTGATGAAAACACTATACAACTCATTTTTCCAGTTTCTCTAAGCAGTTTTCCAATGCTTGACCACTGTCCTAGAAAAGGTCTTCCTCATCTCCAACCTAAATTTACTTTGCTGAAGCTTGAAGTCATTGTCCCATACTGCCACAGAGAACAGTATATTTCGACCCCTGCTATAATTTGATTTTTTATCAAATCCCCATCAAGACTTCTCTTCTCCAGATTAAAAATCCCATTTCTTGTAAGTATTGCTTCCCAGGCCACTAATATTTTTTTTCTAGCTCTGTGTTAAGCTCTATTCAGTCTTTCCACATCCTTCCTGTAGTGTAGACATAATACTCTATTCCCAGTGCTGAATAGAACAGAAGAATCACTTTCCTTTATTTGCAAGTGACATTCTTATCAATTCAACCCAGCATGTTGTTGGCTTTTCTTTTCTTTTCAACAAGAGCACTATTGACTCATATTCACCTTATGGTTTACTCTAACTCCCAGGTATTTCCCTTAGTGATGAAATCTAGCCAGACACCCACCATTCTGAATTTGTGTAGGCAATAATTCTGTTTTGAGTGCAGGAGTTTGCGCTGGTCATTGCTGAATCTCATCTGCTTGATAGCAGATCATTTCCACACTATCTAAATTATTCTGATCCCAGCAGTATTCTCCAGAGTTTCTGCAACTCCACGCAACTACTTGTCATTCACAGATTTGCTAAGTATGCATTCCAGGCTCCATGTTCTAGCCTGCTACAGCAGCCACCACTTCCCATGGCTGGTGCCTGGGGAACAGGTGATGCTGCAGGGGGCAGGAACTGGACACCTGGGTCCCTGGCCCTGTAGCCTTGGCAGCTAGGAGCCCCTTCCAATAGGGCTGGTGGGGTGAAGAGCTGTTTGTGGGAGGTAAGGGGCACCAGCAGGAGTGGGGTGAGGGGGCTGTGGTTGGGGAGTGAAGGGCCTGGACCTGTATCCTAGTGAACACATGGGGGACAAGGGGAGCTGTGATTTTTCATTATAAAAAACCTAAAGTCACATACCAAAATGTATAGGTATTTAGAATTTATTTCATTATAGTGATTGAAGTACAGGTAGGCTTCCAAATTTCTTTGAAATGGTAAATATATAAATAAAATGTTGTGTTCAATTGATAACTATAACTATAACTATAATTATAACTGTAACTATATATATATATATATATATATATATATATATGTTGTCGCATTTCATTTTAATCACGGATTTTGGGTTTTTCCTTTTGAAAACCAGGTCCTGTGACTTGGAAATTTCCAACAATTGTTAAAGAAGATCTCATTCACTTCCCTCTCCTGTATTGGAGGCCTGTAGCAGATGCCCCTTTTCCCACTGCTTTCCCCTCTGACTTTTCCTGAGAGGTTTTAATCACATCAGCTTCCACTTTGTACTGCCCCTCTGAACATGTGTATACCTTTAAGAAAGGGAAAAAGGATCCAAGGAATTACAGACCAGTCATTCTCACCTCAGTCCCCATAAAAATCATGGAGCAGGTCCTCAAAGAATCCATTTCTAAGCACTTGGAGGAAAAGAAAGTGATCAGGAATGGTCAGGATTGGCAAGTCACCAAGGGCAAGTCATGCCTGATCTACCTGATTGCCTTCTATAAGGAGATAACTGGCTTTGTAGATGTAGGGAAAGCAGTAGATGTGGTATACTTTGACTTTAGCAATGCTTTTGATACTTTCTCCCACAACATTCTTGCAAGCAAGCTGAGGAAGTATGGGTTGGATGAATGTACTGCAAGATGGATGTAAAGCTGCTTGGATCATTGGGCTCAATGGATACTAATCAAAGTCTTGAGGTCTAGTTGGCAATTGTTCTCAAGCAGAGTGTCCCAAGGGTATGTCCTGGGGCCAGTTTTGTTCAGTATTTTCATTAACAATCTGGAAGATGGGATGGATTGCACCTTCAGCAAATTTGCAGATGACACCAAGCTGGTGGGGTGCAGTATGTATGCTGGAGGGTAGGGCTAGGATTCAGAGTGACATAGAAATATTAGAGGATTGAGCCAAAAGAAATCTCATGAGGTTCTATAAGGACAAGTGCAAAGTCCTTCACTTAGGATGAAGGAAACCGATGCACCAGTATGGTCTTGGGATTAATTGGCTAAGCTGCAGCATTGCAAAAAAGGACCTGGGGGTTACAGTGGACAATAAGTTTAACATGAATCACCAGTGTGTCCTTGTTGCCAAGAAGGCTAACAGCATACTGGGCTGCATTAATGGGAGTGTTGCCAGCAGATTGAGGGAAGTAATTATTCTTCTCTATTCTTCACTGCTGAGGCCACATCTCAAGTACTGTGTCCAGTTTTGTGCTCCCCGCTACAGAAAGGATGTGGACTAGTTGGAGAGAGTTCAGTGGCGGACAATGAAAATAGTTAGGGGGCTGGGGCACATGACTTATAAGTAAAAGCTGAGGAAACTGGGCTTATTTAGTCTGCAGAACACTGAAAAGGGATGATAGCAGGCTTTACCTGAAGGGTGATTCTGTAGAGGATGGAGATAGACTGTTTTCAGTGGTGGCAGATGACAGAACAAGGAGCAATGGCCTCAAGTTGCAGTAGGGGAAGTTTAGGTTGTATATTAGGAAACACTCTCACACTAGTAGAGTGATGAAGTGCAGGAACAGGTTTCCTACAGAGGTGGTGTAGTCTCCAGTTTTGGCAGTTTTTAAGACCAGGCTCAACAAGGTCCTGCCTGGAATGGTCTAGCTGAGAATGGTCCTGTTTGAGCAGGGTGTTGGACTAGATGACCTCCTGAGGTCCCTTCCAATCCTAATTTTCTATGATTCTATACATAATCATTACCTTTTTTTCCCCCCTTACCTATCCTTCCTGAATAAGCTATACCCATCCATGACTTCTCCCATCATGCACACCAAGTCTCCATAATTGTAATTACATCATAATTCTGTGCTTTTACTAGGCTCTTCAGGTCTTCCTCTTTGTTGCCCTTACTTCTCAGATTAGTATATAACTCTTTCAGGTACCTAACTGATAATCTTATCATCGCTGCTAAAGTTTTCTTATATTTTCCTCGTACTCATTTTTTACTTGGTTCTTTACTTACCTCTGGAATTTTGTCTCCAGCCTCTGGTGAACCTAGTTTAAAGCCCTCTTCACTGGGTTACTAAGCCCGTAAGTGAAGATACTTTCCTGTCTTCATCAATAGGACCCCACATCTTCCCAGAAGTCCATCTTCTTGGCACACCACTACAAGGTCTAAGAAGCCAAAGCCTTGATGATGTGATCTTCACAGCATTTTGTTGATCTCCAGCATGCTCCTAGCTGTGTTTTTATCCTTGCCTGGAAGGATCAATAAGGACACTACCTGATGATGACTTAACACATAGCAATAGATGGTATTTATGCAAATTATGATTTGCATAAATATCATCATCAGGGGTTGGAGCCTTGATGCTGATATTTATGCAAATCATAATTTATTAAATGTATTATACATTGTTAAAATATCATACATGTTATTAAAAGTAATTGCTCCTGCCTCAGTTTTCATTCCCAGGAATGAGATGGAAAAAATGGACTATATAGAAAAATGACCCAGGAAAGGGTACTAAGAGGTCAATAATAAGTGTAATAGAATGTATACAATTCCCAGCCAAGTGTAACATCACTGTTTAAATTCTTCCAATATATGGGAATACCATCGATAACTTAGGAGTACATAAAGAGGATAATGAAATATAAAATTGTAACTCTCCATATTAATATTCAATTAAAATAGATTTTTTAGGTACTAAGCATATATGATTGAAGTTAGATTTTCACAGCAGCTCAGTATTAGAAAATCTTATGTGAGTATTACAGGTGGAACTATCTGAATGTCTTAATTCTGATATTTAAATCATTTATTTTTTTTTCATATTTCTTGTTATTAAGCATATTTATTGTTATTTATGTGTTTAGATTTTTTGGCCTCCCGTGTTCTTTAATCATTTTGCCTCAATATTCTTTTTACTATCCTTTTTGCTATTCAACTTTTCTTTCATGTTTTGAAAAGTCTCTTGAAGTGCTGATGAATCCTCTCATCTTCAAGGATATCAGTGAATGAATGCATTATTTTTAGGTTTGAATGTATTGAATTCTCAAATTTGGCTTTGTGTTATTTTGAGGGACGAGATCCAAGTTTTTTATTAAGGCAATCATCTAAGGCATAATGTATTGTTGGAATATTTTATCCATGTGCTTCAGTGTTAATTTTCTCAATCTCTTTCTGAGTAAGACAATTGGACCATAACATGACTCATTTTTTGGTTTGATAATTTATATTTCTATATTTTGTGGATATCAATTGAGCCAACTGGAATAAGTTCATTGTCGTAAACTATTTCCATCTGCTCTAGACTTGAAGGGGAAAGAAAAAACAGGTTTGCTTTCCTCTACAGCCTATCAGGAAGTTCTTGGTGATGGTTTTCTTTTGGTGCATGGGAAGGCATTTCATCTTCTACCTATCAAGTCAATTTTTTTAACTTTTACTGTGCTAGCTAATGTTTTTTTCCAGCATAGTTTGTTCAGGTTACCTTAACCCACTTACTGAATATGGTACAATTACCTAAGCATATGAGCATATGTTGCTTCCTTGGGTAACCTAGTGAAACAGAGCACAGGGTACTCTGTTACTAGCAGGGGCCTGAGTGGCAGCTGGGCAGCCCGCAGCTGCCTGCAATGCCAATTAGGCAGAGTTGCCTGACTAGGAGCAGGGCCCAGATATGCTCTATAAGAGCTGAGCCCTGAACTGCAAAGAGGCAGCAGTTTGCTGCTACCAGCCAAGGAGGCAACATCTGGCCTGGAACACCTTGGAGGCCTGTGGATATAAGGAAGAAGGAGGCCTCATTGTCTTGGGCATGACTGGAAATTGCACCCTGCTGGGGACGGCTGGCCTGGTGGGACTGTCTATGATGGGACAGGCCCCCAGAAATGCCCCAGTGAAAGGCAGGTATTGGGCACCTTCTAACCCCAGCCCCACATCCTCACATGGTAGGTGATATCGAGCAGGGGGAGCGCAGACTCACTAAGAGTACTGAGGCAGGACCTAGGTTGGTGGAGGGACCTGTAGCAACACTCAGACTCTCAGTGGAGATCTGAGGCTGCATATAGGAGTTAACATGAAGCTCCAGGGGAGTGGGGCCCTGAGCCTTGGGGAGTTATTAAGGAAGCTCCTGGGGCCAGGGATAACGGAATAGCCCAGGGGAGGCTTGGGGCCCAGTGTGTGAATGTGTGTAAAGAGATAAACCAGGGCACTGGTATCGTGATCTCCAGTGGGGAGTGAGTCCCATGTGAGACTGGAGCTTAGGTCTCAGTGCTAGCTAGCTGGAGGAAACATCTGTGAGACATGGGATACAATAAGGGGAGGTTGGAGTCATATACATAGGCCCTTGGCATCAGGGCAGATAAATGGGCAGCCTCCTGCCTGATTAACATCAGATCATTAGAAAGAATGAAGGCATGACAGGAAAGGAGACAGGTAGCTGCCCCTAAGACAAGAGGCTGGGCCAACATTTAGACCGGCCCTGGGACACCCACTTGTTACACCTAGTCTATTATAGATTTTCTCTCTCTCGCTCTTCCATGGGTTTTTTGAAGGCAAAAGCTTCCCTACCTATGGAGAACTATGATGATTTGAATATCCATAAATCCTAGGAGCTCTAGACAATGGTCAAAACTGCATTTTGTTGTGCAATGTTCACAGAAAGAACACAAGGTTGGACCTTACCTCAAAGGGATCACAAAAATAAGATACGGATTAAGAAATACAAAATGATAGTTGGAAACAAAGAAAGAATAAGACCATTTGGTTAGTTTGTTAGGCAGTATTTTCAGTACATCAGTGGTTATACCACTGTTTGTAATATTTTTCACAACAGGGGAAAGGACTTGATTCTCTTCTCTTTTTGCCTCTTGTGCAGTCTTTTACATCTGTGTAAAATGGAACTACATTAAGATGTTTTATACTCATTTTGCACTGCTTCATCTGAAATAACTTTCAAAAGTTTACAACCATGTGAAAATAAGCAAGTCAAATGGAAGTCTGAAAACAGATCTTAATCATTCAATTTGATAAAAAATTCTTTAATATTTTTTCCAGACCTATGCAAATGTATATACTGATTTTATTGCATGTACATTATATTGATTGCACTGACAAGGACAATTCCTACACAACCCCCATGGACCCATCATTTATCATTTGTCTCATTTGTTTTATAACTACTGCCAGCAGTTCACCTACAAATGACAGCAGTAACTTTACAGCATGCTGTAAGATTCCTGAGTATTTTTCTTAATATTTTATTTGAAAAGATGGTGACAATTCCAGGGTCACTGTAAGATATTCAGACTCAGTTTATGAGAGACCCTTGTTAATTTGTACACAACTTATTTGTATTTGAATTTGGCTATGTGGTAGTGATGTGGGTTTGAAGATCAGGCAGATGCTGTGGTAGTGCAATCCAGATGCAGTTTGAAGGCTTTAATCTTTACACAAACTCTGAAACTGCACATAGCATTGAAATTCACCAGTTCCTATAGTAAACATAACACTTTTTTTTTACTAGACAGAGGTGCTCATCTATTTTAGTCTGAAATCAGGCAGAAGGCAAGGTAAAGTTTCATATTGGGCTAACCTAACCGGTTAGTTTACCATTTCATACCTTTAATAATCTGCAATTTATTCAGAAGGTGAAAAATGTCATTACCACATAGAATTCAGCTTGGACTCTAGTATTAACCTATCTTGCAAACAAGAGTGGAAAAGATCATAACTGTCTGTAACAGGGTCCTGCCTCAGGGGTGGCTATGAAGGCCCCTAGAGCACCCCCCCCACCCCCAGCCCTTGTCACCTTTAGTTTCTTTAGGCAATTTCTCCTTCAACTCTCCTGCCACACCATGATGTAAATATGTTTTTAGAAAAATGGAGGGCTACCCAAGATAGATCTTAGACTTATGAACACAAGAGTCACTGCTTATTGCCTTAAGGGTTAATTATGTGGCCTCCTCATCTCCCCTTTTAGCTACCCCCAAGCTTCAGAGATGTTACCAATCACTCATCATTGGGTGTTAAGTCCTCTTGGCCAATCCAGCCTCCAGCCACAGTGTCAATTCCAGTCAATGTAGGCCTCTAAACCTGGTATACTCTTCACCACTGTTGGGGCTTCTCGCCTTCATGCCTTTAACCATCCTGCCGCTCCTTTGCTCAGGCCTCTATACCTGAAAAAATCAAAATCCTTCTTAGGATTAGGCCTGCATCCTCTGTCTCTCCAGGGCTTATACCTCATTGCCTCCAACAGACTCCACCCCTCTTAAGCTATGGACTGCTGGCTGTGCTTGTTCTCACCATTCCTGGGCTACCGGTTCCTGACCCTGGTTCTCATCCCTCACAGAATATGAGTTCCTGACCCTGGTTCTCACCCCTTATGGGCTATGGAGCCCTCACCCTGCCTGCTCTCATCACTGGAGCTGTAGCCTCTATCTCTTGGGCCTGGACCCCACTCCCAGACCAGATGAGATCTCCACCTCCCCTACAGCCTCAATCTCTAAACCACTTGTGTTGCCTACTGTAACAGGGCAAGGAACAACCCTGTTCCCTTGGTGTTACAAAGTTGCGAGTGCAGAGAAGAGTCAGGCCAAGGACGGGGAAAGGATAATTACTTAGTAGGCACAGTTGGGGAGAGAGATCGCGCTGAGGGTGAATATTGCCTGAGTAAGAGCCAGCAGCTATTAAAGTCCATGGCAGGGACAGACCACACTTGCACACACAAGCACGCAGACACACACACACACGTTGACACACACATGTGCAGACATACACACAAGCACGTGCATGCAAAGACACACAAACACACGTATGTAGACATACAAACTCACACGCACAGACATGTACACACAAGCTTTCCATAGCTATCCCTGCATCCACTCCCCCACCTGAAGTCCCTGGCATGTGGACAGGTTAGGCAGGATCCATGTCAGACCAGACAGCCTGGTTCCCAGTGAAAGTCAATGCTCAGGTATGATTCTCCCCACTGATGGGGGAGGGAGTGGAAGGGGAAGCCATGGGTTTACTGGGCCCTTCTGAGGCCTGGTAGGGGTTCAGGCACTGCTACCGTGTTGCTGCACTATGTTCCCATGTGCTGCTTTGAACTATGGCACATGGATGCAGGTGGAGTGGCTCCTGTCTGAACCTGGCACAGCTCCTGACTGATCCTGGTGTGGCTTGTGCTTGACCTCAAATCCCTGGCACATGGCCAGGTCAGACAGGAGCTATGTCAGCCACTCCAGCTGCATCTACATAGCCCAAAACAGCTCATAGGAACATGGTGCAGCAGCAGCTTGGCCCAGCCACATGCTAGGGACTTGGGTCAGGAAAGGGCTTCAGGGAGAAGGGGGTTACACAACATAGCACTTGCCTGGCCAGGTCTGGATAACCTGGCACTCCTGGCCCCCTTCTCCCTGCACCCCTTCTTCCACCCTGAGTGTCTGGTAGGTGTCTGAGCTAAGCTGGTGCCGTACTACTGTGTTTCTAGGTGTTGCTTTGGGCTATTCTACGTGGATGCAGTTGTAGCAGCTGACATGGATCCTGCCTAATCTGTCCACATGCCAGGGACTTCAGATGGGGGAGGGGATGCAGGGATAGCTACGGAAAGCTTGTGTGTATGTGTCTGTGAGTTTGTGTGTCTACATACGTGTGTTTGTGTGCCTTTGCATTCACGTGCTTGTGTGTATGTGTGTATGTCTGCACATACATGTGTCTACGTGTGTGTGTGTCTGTGTGCTTGTGTGTGCAAGTGTGTGTGTACATGCAGCTCTCCACAGCACACAAAAACACATTAAGTTACCCTCCAGCCCATTTAATTGCCCAACTCTGGCCTAGACTGACATAGCCACTAGATTGTTTGGCTACTACATGTGTGATGCCACCAAGTTGCATGGTTTCAGCAGTAGGTGACTAACTGGAATGCCTGTTCTCCCTCTAAGGAACTGAGGATTTATATAGGTAGTTGTACTTTCTCCACAACATTAGCAGGGATCTCAGTAATTTGTACTGGAAGTTCATGGCATAGCACAGAGGCTTCTTTAATATTGGAGCTTCCTCTGCACACCCCACCACTGCTGATTGGGGGTGGGTCCCTGTCACTCAATGTTTACCACCCACTGCGTGCACCTGATAGCCAGGAGATGAAAACCACTGCAGTTTTTGCTTTCCAGCCACCAAGTATGGGTAGCAGGAGGCGAGTGGAGGGAGACAGAGCCCCTTCCCCAGTCAATGGTAGGTGAGCATGCCGGGGAAACTCCAAAATTAAAGAAGCTGCTGTGCCATGCACGTCCAGTGTGAATTCTGGAGATCTACAACCATTACATAGGTGATACGGGTAAGCAGACAACTAGGTTCACTTTATGCAACCAAATAGTATTTTCCCAGCTGTATAACGGACATTTTGGGAAATACACATAGTGATCCTGTTTCATGTGCAGTATGGATATATAAGACTCCTTGTAGCTATTGAGAATATGCTGTATGTAGCACTCCAGGTGATTTCCGGCTCCATACATACATACATAGAGTAGATATTGTGCCTAGAAAAAAAAAAAGTAATGATTAGGGGAGAAGGTGCTTCCCACATTTGAACTTATTTGTGTTTAGGACAGTCAGCCAGGAAGCAGAAAGTTCAGGTTCCTGTCCAGCTAGAGCTCAGTCTAGTATATGGTGGAGCTTGACTATGTGGACAAAGGCATTAGATGCTACACCAACAGAGAGGATAGCAACCTTTTAACCCAGTGTTCATGTATTTTGCATACTGTAGTCAATGGGAAAATTGCAAAAACATTCTGTTACACCTCAAATAAGATTGAACACTTTATGGAAGTTCCAACAATGACAATTAGACAGTAGTAAAATTGGATTTTGCCCATATGTGGACATTCTGAATGAATTCTGAGCTTGTGTGGCAATTTGAGTCTAGTTGCTTAGGGACCATTTTAGACTAGTATGTTGATGCATAAGTTGGGTAACCATATGGAATAATGTGAAATGAGGGACACTCCCCCCCACCCAAGTCAGCAGTGCTGCTACAGGCAGAGGCAGGGCCAGGTGCAGGGTGACATGCAGCTTTGGTATTACTATTCAGACACCTAAGGAAGTCAATAACTTGTTAATGACCCACTGCTCCTTACATCACAGATGTTAACAAGCATCTTCCCTTTTTAATGGTCATTCCACTAATCAAGCTAGCCTATTTTAGGGCAATTTTGCTGTCTCCTAAGGCTCCCTATTTCATAGCTTATGCCACTCTGCCTCCTCACTGGACCCAGTGCCCAGGACACTCATTTTAATTTTCATTGGCTAGCTGGGACCAGCCTCCAAAATCCAGGACTGTCTCAGTCAAATCATAACATATGGTCACCCTATGCATAAGGAAACAAGCACTTTAGTAATTTTGTAGTTGCTGTGCAGTGTTAAATAGGATTATATTCTTAAATATATGAGACCTGCAAAAGTGCTGCTTAGATATCTTAGAGGTGGAATAAGAGTTGGGCCTTAGTTTTTCTGGGCTTTATATCTGTTAAATGAGTATAACAGTACTTCCTTTCCTCATGGGGGTGGGTTTTTTTTCTAATATTAAGCCTAAATTTATTCATGTTCAGTATATACTCTTTTATTTTTTGCCAACAGTGTCCTTTACCTTAATTAGCATTCTTCTTTCCTGGCATGTACACTCCTGATGAATTTATACAGAATAATTATGTACTCATTCCATTTTAGCTGTGCTAAGTTAAGCAAGACAAGATCTTCTAGTCTCCTCCATCAGCTGTATTCCTCCTTTTCCTGTTCATCCTAGTAGCCCTTTCCTTGACTGGTTTTAATCTAAACTCACCTTCCTAAAAGACTAGTGCCTTATACACTGTCATTAATGCTGCCCCTTCTTTACGGGAAATACTACACTTGGTAAGCCCCTAGATTACAGAAAAATCTTGTTAGTAGTCCATAAACCCATGACCTTGCATTTTATAGTCTTAAATATTATTGAATTACAATTATGCCAGTCTTCCAGGCCATCCATTTTAGTCTTATGAAACGTTGATCCTCATCTGTACTGAATATGTCTCCCCATTTGTGTCATCTGCAAACGTCACTGTCATACTTCTACTTTTTCCATCTATGTCACAAATTAAAATATTAAATAAGATTACCCCCAAGGTCAGTTGTTTAAGAACTCTTCCTGTAACCTCCTCCGGCTTGACAGTTTCCTTTTAAACATAAAGTCATTTTATCTTTAGCCAATCCCTTACTTATTTTACAGTTCTTTATTAATTCCCATCTTCTCCAGTAATTTCCTAAGCGTTATTGAATCAAACAATGTAATGAAATTCAGATGGATTGCATTTATCATTTTCTCTTGTTTAAAAATCAGTTATGTTAAAAAGATATATAAATCTTGCATAACCTACCTTTGGTAAATCCATTTGGCACTGTATTCCATATTTCATTAATTTCCATGTCTTTAATTATTCTTTTCTTTATTACTTGTTCTAAAATATTGCATACTATTGAGGTCAAATTAATGGGTCTGTAGTTCCATGAATCACCTTATCCCAGTCTTAAATATAGGCCCTTCAGTCATATGAAACAACTCCTGATTAAATAAATGCATTAAAAATCTTTCCCAATGGATTTAAAGTTTAAAATATCAGGTTTTTATCACTCTGGAATGAAGATTATCTAGGTTCTCTACCCTAAGTATATCGAGCTTGCATTAGAGGTGCAATTTCTATATCCATTCACTGATTTCCCTTAGCTATGCTGAATTTGGCCCCATATTTAGTATTATCTTCTTCACAGAAAACTGAAGGAAATTTTGTATATGGGTTGGGAAGAAAGGAAGAGTTGGGAAGGAGGAAGGAAGAGTCAGGAAGCATGAAACCATAGGTATTTTGAAGTGAAACAGCAAGATATATTTCAACATAATTCATAGCATCTGACAAAGTAGACTGTTGCCTATGAAAGCTTCTTCGTCTTGGAACTAGCTAGGTTCTACCCTGGCCTACCTTCTGCTTCTATTTTTCAAGTAATATTTGGATAAGAATGGAAATTTTAAGCATTCATCAGAGTTGGATTAGTGATAGAGAAATTGATATCGAAATATTTTCTGAGCAATTTGACTCACTGTTATACATTGGGAAAAGGCACCCATAATTTATAGATATATAAACACTTCCAGGTATTTATGAAAATAGTCACAATTTCTGAAAATCCCAGAGGCCTTTGGTAAAAATGTTACTTATGTAAAAATTTGGCTATTAGTATATTAATATTGATGTTATTTTTTCTTCTTCCACTAAAAATGGGGGAGTTTTCCAAGAGGATTCAGAATAAATAGCAAGGGACTCTATGAGATAAGCTACTCTAAGATTTTTAAATGGAATTTACAGAGTTTTTCCAATTCTTAATCATGAAATAAGATTCTACTTTGCTCCACACAACAACCTGAACTGATCTAAGACATAATGTATTACTCAAATATAAGATGACCCTGAATATAAGACAACCCTCAATACTTAAATTTTGTATATGGAAAATTTGTTATAATTTTGCAGGTATAAAATCTAAGTATTGGAAGGTTGCTTTGAATTCCTCACCTCCCCACCCAACCCCACTGCTACAGCAGGGAAAACTCTGGCCCCAACCTGGGCTCAGGGCCAGAGTCAGACTCACAGCAGGTACTTTCTCCCCCTTCTAGTTCATATGTGAATATAAGATGAAGGGATTCCACCCCCCCGTGCTGACTGGGGGAAAAAAACCCTCATCTTATATTTGAGTAAATACAGTAAATTTCTTATACAGCTGCACTTTTGCCCAACCTGACTTCATTTGCCCTGCTATGCATGCTTAAAGGTGATTCAATATTGTCCTGTTGGCTTCCAACTCCATATTTGCTCTCCTGAATATGAATTTCACCATCAAGATGCAAAAATGACATAGAAAATCCCCAAACATTATTTGGCCAAAAATACTGAGACTAGCAACAGTTTGACACTGTTTACATAATGGTAGACCAGATGGTTCCATCTTTTCCCCACCAATCTAGAGTTTAAAGCAACTACTCAGATTATGGAGACCAGGACCACTGGACAGTAGGGCTGTGTGAAGCTTCAGTTGGTGTTTCTATTCAGCAGAGATTTGGCCACATCTCCAAAACTTAATTGAATCAGGAGACCCTTTAATCTTTCCAAATCAAATTGGAACCATACAAATTTATTCAGAGAGATTCTTAGAGATTTGATGATTCGGACATAGACACAGCTTTATATGTTTTTTCTACATAACTCAACGTATCAGGCGGCTCATGGAGGCTGAGATGCTGGGGTGGATGGAGCATCCCACAGGAGTGCATGCTTTGCAGTGGACTCAGCAGTGGACCTAGAAGTGGACCAGAAGCACATCCAGTCCACTTCCAGGTCAGCCGAGAAGCACATGGGGGACCCTCCCCCCCTCCCCACACCCTGGCTCAGCGACTGGTTCCTCCTGGGTCTGGGGGAGCACCCAGGGTACCCCTGTGGTTGATCACTGTACTTCTGGTCCACTTCTGAGTCTGTTGCCAAGCATGTTCCTCCCCCCATGCTCCTGTGGCATGCTTCATCCACCCCACCATTGCAGCATTCATGAGCCATGCTTGGTGCCTCA
This sequence comes from Crocodylus siamensis, assembly GCF_052110815.1. Classification (NCBI taxonomy): domain Eukaryota; kingdom Metazoa; phylum Chordata; order Crocodylia; family Crocodylidae; genus Crocodylus; species Crocodylus siamensis. Next base: position 53,085,079 of record NC_143395.1, read on the forward strand.
AGGTATGTAGAAAAAAAACATTTAAAGCTGTGTCTATGGTTGAATTGCTGATTCTCCAAATCAGTATTGAATCTTCATATTTGGATTTGGCTGAATCGTAGCAGGACAGTGATCCAAATTAATGTATTGAATCACTGTCCCTGATTTAGGCCAAATCTGAATCCAAATCAAATATGGCCCATTTTGCACACCCCTACCAGACAGCCAAAGGAATAAATTACAGGGGCAGACAGAAAAAAACAAAAACAAGATTGAACTAGGTTCTGTCCAAGGAAGGGGGATGGTACATCAGAAGGAAAGGAAGGAACACTTTTACTCAACATTGTATGTACATTTTTTATTATATAGTCAGTGGAAAAACTGTATGAACAACATAAGAAAAAGAGAGCAAGCTGCCTCTGCTGCTTGGAATCCCCTCAAGGTAGGGTTGGAACAGAATCTGATTTATAGCCGTTCTAGTAGCAATCATCATTACAGAATTGTTTTGTCCAGAGTCCCAAACAGGAGGAAGTGTGTACATGTGTTTGGAGTGAAGAAAAGAAAACCTGTTGAACTATTAGAAGAAAAGCTGAAGGGCTTTGATTATTCTTTCAGAAAAGAAAAGCCAAATGTATGCAATAATCAGCATTCTCTGGCCCGGTCACTAGCCCACCTTGCCTTATTGGACTTTGGCTTACTACTGTCAAATCTCTCCTGAAAACACATTCCTCATGTGGCTCTTCTTAACAAACATCTGAGTTATGCAGGAGCATGGAGAGGGCATTAGTGATCCATTTTCTTCAAATCACCCTGTGCACTGGAGGCCAGAATCCCCTCCCATTTGAACTGATACACCTCCATTGGACCACATGCTGATATTAAATTTCAATCCATAATAATGCTAGCACTGAGAATGGCATGACTCCAGGTACACATTACTGTCCATAATGCTTTTGGGACTACAGAGTTCAAAAGATACAATAGCGTTGGGAGAAACTTTGCAGGCAGAGGTTCCCTCCCTGGGCCACAAATTCAGGATTGCATTTGTTTGTTCTCTTCATGTTGTTATGAATTTTCCATTCATATCTCTCCAGTAGACAAGTTTCAATAGGATGGATTGACAGGTGTATTCTAGCCATGCTTCATGGCTGTTTAGGAACTCTAGTACCACTTAAATGAAGTCCTTTGTGGCTAGAGGGGAGGAAGTCAGAAACAAGGTCTTCCTTTTCTAAATGCTACCATTTGAAATGTGTGGGGGACCTGTGCAATTCTGAACGGTGAAGTAGGTGTTCCTTTGATGCTACACAATTATGCATCTATACAGATGAAGAAGAATGTGTCTAGAAATGTGTATTAGCCTAGAAAATTCAAACAGTTAGTTGGAGCACAAGCAATGTGTAAAACAATTCAAATGTATTATTTAATGTTGATGTCTTAGTCATGCTATCTGTGAGAAAGAGCCAGAAGGAGACATGGAAGAAGAAGTGGACATGAAATAAAGACTTGAGGAAAACTGAAGTTGTATTTTCAGCTACATTTGATTTTCTCTTAGGTACACACTAACACCATCATACTTCCAATAAATGGGTGTACACATTTAGATACCTGGAAACAGTTACAAAAAGGAAAATCTAAATAATGATGATGTAGAACTGGAGTGTTGGTAGGAGCAATACATTCTATCTAAAGGAGAGAATAATATTTTTTTAAAACTTGGCTATGACAGTAATCCATGGGCTATATACAGAAAGGATCCCTGATACCCATTCTCTGGTGTATGAACTGTGCTGACATTCAGCTCCTGGTTCAGGTCAGCTAGGAGAACTGTTTAGTTCTGAGTGCAGCTTTCTCTGTGGGGCTGTGATTTTAAAGTTACTGTGTAATGGAGTGTATTACCATTTACTATAACAAGAGATGGTCTTGTCTGTCAGCCAAAGAGCTGTTTAATATTATATATGGGTCCAATGAGCCAAAAGAGAGAGAAGGCAGATTCAAGAGCCATGAGACCTATAGTAAAAGGGGAAGGTTCCCCTATGGCAAGAGGCCAGGTCATTTTTTAAAAGACTTATTTCGTTCTAGAGATTGATTGAGCAGCATTAAAGAAGTTAAGAAAAAAGAATTCCAAATGGTAAGCTGGTTTTTTGATGATTCAGCCACTGGGAGTTCAAGCCAATACCCGTGAGCTATTATTTATTTATATTTCTGTTTGGTAATGAATGGAGTCCCTTTGCCTTAGGGAAAGGTTCACATACAAACTTTTAAATAGCCTCATGCAAAGTTCACTCTTGTAATACAATAGCTGCCTACTTCAGGGGTGATTTGTAATTAGATATCCCTTTATTCATACTTTGTGGATGTACTGATAAAACTGTAGTCTTCCTTCATTGTTCTAATGATGTATAGGCTTCTAAATTGGTGAAACTTTAAAATAGTTTTATCTATTTCAAATAATTTTTACTATTTAGTTTAAAATAGTTTTCCCCTCCCAAATAGTATAATACTGGGTAATGTGCATACCAAGGATCTGGAAAATGTATATATACCTAGCCAAATACTAGACATTTGTTACAATACCTTAGAATCATCTCTGTATAAATATCTTCATCTTAATGTTATGAACTCAAGGATAATTCAGTGGCTTTATATAAATAAAAACATGTTTCAGGAGTTCAAATGTAAGAGTTTTTTGAATTTGGACCCATACCCATATCAATAAGCACTAGATAGCCTTTTTGAATCTGAAATAACGAATGAGCAAAGCCTTATAGTCTTTAATGGAAGCACTGTTGAGGGAAGAATAATATCTGGCTTTATGTATATTTTAGGGAATTGAATGTATCTTTAATTCTTAAATATGTTATATGATCACTTGGATTCATTAAGAAAGTTGTAAAGGGAAAAAAAGGGTTAAAATCTATAAGATTTCCTTGAAATGAAGGATTCAGTAGTAATATTTTTAAAATCTATAGGATATAACATATTGTTTGGAAGTTAAATTTTTAGTCTATGAGTTCTTTTTTATATTGGTTATTTGCTTTATATAATGAAAGACTTATCACATACATTGCTTTGCACTCATTGACTGCATTGACATGTGGTGTGGACCTTTGGTTCATCAGAGAAAACTAGCGGTAGCACACCTTGCGCTGCCGCTACATGTCCCCAAGGAACACCCATAGCATGTGAGCTTTGGCATGTGCCAAGTCACCCCAGGTGCACTAGGGGAGGCTGAGCCCAGCACTGTGCTGGTCCCATAAGCTTTACTTAGGATCGTAGGGGCCTCCTGGGGCTGTAGCAGTGGCATGTCTGCTGCACAGAACCTGGCCGGAAGCTGCAGCACAGCTCCAGGTGACCTGGCTCTACCTTTGAGCAGTGGGCACTGTCCGTGTGTGTACTATTCCACATTTTTTCTCAACCCCTGGATATTCAGGGGTCAAAAAACCTCTGCGCTTCTCCCTTGCAGCATGGAGAACAACTGAACATGCTGTAAGTCGTGTCGTAGATGTGTCTGCGCCATCACATACTGCATGGCTGCTCTCAGCCATCTTTGGGTGCATCTACATGTGTTTTACTGCAGAATTGATTCCTTAGCTCGTCAGTAAAGTGTCACCATCTACATATGCGCTGGCATTAGGGAGCAGTAAATTAATTAATTCTGCCATAAGATAGTACTATCTTATGGTGGAATCATTTATTCCACAGAAAGCATGTGTGGATGGTGACCAGGATTGCAGAAGTTTGAGCTGGGGTGGAGCAGTTCCGGTCTGGCAGTAGGCTCAGGGGGTCAGCGACACGGCTTCACATTTTTGGGCACTCTTGTGCCCTAGCCAGCCCCTCTACCACCTGATGCCATCACCCTAAGCCCAGAGCTGAGCCCCCAAACCACACGCTAGCCCAGAGCTTCTCCACCCAACTCAAACTGCTGCGGTCCCAGATATATTTGAAGATGCTGCATCCAGGAATAATGACTCTGGTGAGAACTGCACCGGAGTTTATTCAGGTGCAGTAATTGCACATGTATATGTACCCCCAGACTGGGAAACTGAAACTTTTAAATAATAAAAGAGTGAATACAGAATAGTATGTTTATGCAAAAATAATCCTTTAATATTTGTGAGTGCAGGTATTTGTATGTAGAATGGATATTCCCTGATCATTTTTCAAAGGCAAAATCTATCTCCTTGAGTGCTTGTATATAGCAAATAAAGGAGGTGCTAGCATAGTCAAGCAGTTGTCCAGAATTTGATTGAGTATGCCCAAACAAGTTTTCTTTGATAGTCAGCTTTTTTTTTCAATATTGTGAGATGATTCCCAGTTGTAACATGTCAGATGAGATGTAAGTAAGAGGCAGAATGCTTAATTTCATTGCAGGCACAGGTTAAACTGTTTCCTCAACCAGTTAATTATCCTTCAAACGTAGGTGAACAAATCTATTCATAGGGCAGTTGACAATTTGAATCTATAATGTACCAAAAGTATTGCAAACAATGCAGTTTTGTTCCTTATGGAGAACTCTGTGGTAAACTTCAAATCCATTACATAGCGGCTAGGTCTACAGAAGACACTGACTGCACAGTAACTTGTTACTACTGCTCAGTAGCATCACACAACACTACTGTACAGTAATAATAAGCTACTACACAGGCAACATCACCTGAAAGCCATTCAACAATGCTACTGTGCAGGAAATGGTACTACACAATCATTTAGTACTTGTGTATACAAGTACTAAAAGACTATGCAGTAACAACTGCACAGTCAGCATCTTGTGCAGATGCAGCCACTGAATACCATACTTACAAGGTAAATGTACAAGCTATTGCTCTGATAAACACCTATGCAATGTACTGGAAGTTTGCTGAAGTGCAAACAGATAAAAAGCTCAATAGGGACCTCACGCTTTTATTCACTATTTGCCAGGGTTAAAATTATGTACCTCTAGAGTACAAACACTTAGAGTCTCTCTTCATATATTATCCATCTCCTTTTATTTTTTTTTCTTAATACAAAAACATAGCCAGGATTAATCTAAAAGGAAAGATCTTTTGTGCTATATGTATCAATCTCAAGCCAGTAGCTCTCTCTTACCAAATGCAGGAAGCACGTTGTGAATCAAGTCCATCCCTGCCATTATTTTCTTTAAAAAAACAAGAGCTATGCCCTGGGTGAATTTGACCTTTTTCACTAACGTATTCTGCTGTGCATACAGAGTTTTGAAAGAGATGCAGGGCTGTATGCAGGATCTGCAGTGACAGGTTCAGTAATTCTGTGTATGTATTGTTGGTCAAAAAAGGCTTTATGCATGGTGAGATCTGCATAATCCTGATAGCTTTGTCACATGCACACTTCTACTGCAGGTATGAAGCAAACTCTAAAACTATATTGTTTGATTTTAAAATAATTTTAGACAGTAAAGAAACTCTGAAGGAAGATAAAATAGACATGAAATAGAAACAAAACAAGATGCACTTGTTAATTTCCTATGGATTCTTACCAGAAGGACAGCAGCTGCCATTGCCATTATCTAAAGCTGCCTCAGATTGGCAGAGAACTGCCCTCTGTAGTCAATAATAATCATATTTCTGTCAATCCCCAATAAAACTTCTAAGTCTAACTAAGATCAGTCACCAAGGATGACTGTATGCAATAATTTTACTAGTCATGGTGAATTTTTGATACCAAAGGAAAGGCAAAGAGTTTGGACCAGAAATGACATTGATCTCACAGCCAGAATCCATGTTTTTATAGGCTTATACAATCTCTGCTCTTTTCTTCTCATGCATCCTTTTTCTTGGAAGAGTAGCTAATAAGATTAGTGGAGGTAGGAGTAAGCAATACAGGTCATCCGCAGTTAAAGGATTCCACTAAAGTTGGAGTAGCATAAAGGGTGTATGTCTCAAGATGTAGCCTACACATGCTTCCTAGACCTTTCTATATTGTCACTCTGTAATGTATAAAAAAGTCTTCTGCTTGTTTGTCCTTTCCTTTTTCTAACATTTCAAATATCAGGACTATCATGTCTTCACTAGCTCCTCTTTGCTACAAGAGCCCGTTAAGATCAGAAGACTCTAAAAATAGTCTTGTCACATAAACCTATAACTTGAGCTGACACTTGGTATTTCTTCATCAGTAGTGGTAGAGGGTGCTTAGTATTTGACCATATAAAACTTGATATTTTTCTTTCTTTTGAGGGGAGAGACATACACGTGACTTAGGTCACAGCCTTTCATGACATAATTACTAAGGTCCTCCAAAAAGCTTGAGAACAACTTCCAACAAAATGATAGAAGTGATCCCCTGATGGGCCAGTGATTTAACTAGTATTAGATCAATCCAACACATTTGAGACAATATATCCATGTTGTCTCAAATGTGCATCAGCTGAGAATCAAGCCTTGTGTTATTTCCAATGTTTAAACAAATTGAAAAAGGAAAAAAATGAAAATTATAAAAACTCTTTAAACAGTCTTATCACATCATGAAGAAGCAGTACAATGTACAGTCATTCTCTTTTTTCCCCGCTCTTCAGTCTCCTGTGAAAAGCAATTTTATATATTTCTAGAGTAGTTCACATTCTGCTTAATAGTGTAAAAATCATAATTATCTAATTGACTCTACAGTTTAAAAGCCTTTATTAACTGGGGGAGGGGAAGAATATGTCTTGTCTATAAACTAGAAAATATAATATAAATACACTGCCATTTTAATGACTGTTTTTATTATTCTGAATTTAATAAACAGTGGCAAGTTAAGAAAGTTGTCTGATCTGATAAAATACAAGTTTTGAGGATGTTATCATACACCTGAGATATACTGTTCCTGTTTAATATTTTACAAGCTATCTTTATTATCCACTTTCACAACATTAGAGCAAATCTGCATCTGTTAAGGTGAATTTTATTTGTCATTCTTGGGTCTAACTGTTCCCTTGTTCTTTTCTTATATTGAAAAAATGATCCATTACAGAACACATGGCAAATACTTATTAAGATTTATTCTATTTTTATTGCTGTTGCAACATTTGCTTTTTAACTCTGGTTATAAAATCTCAAATCTTCCCCAGTTTGGAACTTGACATCTACCAATAAAAGGGCAAAATGAAATACTAGCTGGCAGAAAATACGTTTTTATGTTAGCTTATATTTTTTCTGAAAAATCACACAAAGGAAAACTACTAGGTTCTACTGGATTTACAAACTGGACCTGACAAATAGAATGTGTTCACCAAGTATGAGGAAGGTCTAAGTTGCATGGTTCAGTCTGAGCAACCTAAGTTTAGATTGAGAGACCAGTATGCAGGCATTCACCTTTGGTAGGCAGAAGGCATGCAGGAAACCTGCTCTAGCAAAGGCCTGAAGGCCCTTGTACATGAATCATAGTCAGAGAATCATAGAAAGGTAGGGTTGGAAGGGACCTCAGGAGGTCATCTATTCCAACCCCTGCTCAGAGCAGGACCACCCCCAACTAGATCATTTGAGCCAAAGCTTTGTCTAGCCTGGTTTTGAAAACATCCAAGGATGGAGCTTCTACCACCTCTCTGGGTAACCTGTTCCAGTGTTTTATTATCCTCCTAGGAAGAAAAGGCTTCCTAATATCTAACCTAACCTTCCCCGGGAACACCGCAGGAGTGTTGTTTCAGGAGCAGCTGCTCTGTGAGGATAGAGCAGCTCCAGAGAATGAGACGTGAGGCACCTGAGGGGACAAGGGGGAGTGGGGAAGTGGGGCCCTTTCAGAGGCCTGGACAGAGGATGAGAGCCAGGGAGTCCCCAAGAGCCAATGCCAAGTGGGGAGTAGAGCTCAGTTATGCTCCACTGAACTGGGAGACTATGACTGGAGAGATGCTGCAGGGAGGAGTGTCACAGGCCAGCTGGGCACTGTGAGTGTATCAATTTTATCACAGGCCAACTGGGCTGTTTGATTCAGTTTTAGATTGAGGAGGCAAAGTTGGGAGTGAAATGAAGGTATATTTATTATAGCTTACACACACACAACAGTTAACAGATAAATGCGATAAGCAGATAATGCAGTATTAAAGAGCTAATAGTAAATAACAGATAATAAAAACAGATAGATCAATTCTGTCAGGCTAACTGAGCACTGCGAGGGTATTAGCCACTGGGCTGTTCAAAACAACGGATAGACAGACATGGGTTAGCAATAGTCTCTCAATGCCAGGTGTGCATCAAGTGATTCCAGCAAAGTCAGGTGTCCCCAGTCTATGCTGTCAGAGGGATTACTGGGGAAGTTCCCTTGATTAGGATCTGATCCTCACTCACACACTCACACTGGGAGTCCGGGGTCCAGGCGTGGAACAGAAATGACCATTTTGTTCCCTCCTTCCTGCTGGTTACCTGATGCACATGCTTTTTATACCTAGTCCTATGCTAATCTGTTGGCTTTAGAGACATTCATAATGTTGCCCTATAGCTGTTACCCCATGGGATTAGAAGGTGTTAAAATTATCAAAAAAGGTTACTACCCAGACTCGAGTTTATCCAATAAGCAAATTATGATGCAGCACCTTTAGGTTTAGGTTTGAAATTGGCATTACTCCGCCTAAGCCCCAACCCCTTTTAGGTTTCATTTGAATATGCTTTCTTGGGATCTGCTTTCCTGGAATGTGTTGGATGTGCCAGGCAGTTGGATCCAGTTTTTTATCATCATAGCTGAATCCTGAGCAAAAACCGTTTGGTCAGCTAATCTCACATCTACAGGTTTTCCTATGGGGCCCACTCAGTTCCACAAACAGTTAATTTTATCATTTTGGTTAAACTTATGGCAGACAAGTTACATTTATGGTTTACAAACTTACAAGCTTTATATTAACTAATATTACCTGTTTAGGCAAAATACCAAATGCCTCTAAGAAGCACATATTTATTGCTTATTAATCCCTCTGGTTATGGCCATCACAGAGGATTGGCACAAGCGGTGGGAAAGCTCTGCCAGAGATGGGCACACCACAAGAAAAGCAACTGCCACAAGCAGGTTCCCTCTGCAGCTGGGGTTTTTTTTGGTTTTGTTTTTTTTCTCTTTGAATGTCATTTGTTGTTATTTGGATTCTTGGTGGGCCCATGGGGAAAGGGACCAAAGTGGCAGCAACCTCATCCAAAACTTTCTTTCTCATATTAGTTCCCCTATTTTCCAGGGAATTTACTAGAGTATCACCTTGGGTTTCCATTTGTACCTACATCTATTGAGGCTCCTTTGTTGTCTTTAGAGCTGTAAATAACTTATTTGTGCTTCAACCTGAAAATTAGATCTCAGACTGTTATTAACTGTTCCAGCAAGCTCTTGGGAACAGAAAATGTAAATAGCTATCCCAAACCAGTTTTTTTATAATCTCACACATTCTTCACACCAGTACAATGTGCATAATTTATAATAACAGTTTTAATATTCTCTGTGTTACCTGGGTAGCTAATTTATCCATGGTCTTAGAAAACTGTTTGAAAAATAAAATATCCACTCAAAATATAGACCGCTGAAGGAGCTAAACTGCTGTAGTATTCCACTAGAATCCACAGAATATATTAAGCATTAAAAATTGCAAGGCATTAAAATTTTGATGCCTCATTTTTTTGGAGACAGAACTTAATGAGAACAGAAAATAGCGCAACATTAATCCATTCTTGTGACAAAGCTTGTAACATAAATGGGAACTGGTACAAATTTTATCCATTCTTGTTACCGTCTTTAGACTGTAATGTCATGATCTTCTGTAGTTACCTGAGTGCAAAGTCATATAAACTATTAGCTTTCAAGTCAAATTGTACTGCTGGCAGTGGGTCCAGTTAACTGAAACTACAGTTTCTACTTCACTAAAAATAGGCAAATATAATGAGATACAATGTGCTGAGCAATTTGAATTCAGTCAACAGTAATGGATAGTTCATAGTTATATAAAACTCTCAGTTTAACTATTAAATGATGTTTCATTTGAGGCTAGATTTTTCTATAGGAGATTCTGTATATACCACTGTATATTTGGGAGCTTTGGGTTAATTATATCTTTTTGTATTTTAGTACAAGGAAACTCTGTGTGACACCACTTATGCTAATTCAGTTATGTGGGATGTAGTGAACATTTAAAAATAGACTATGTGGCTATATATCACTGGATTGGAGAATTCAAGGTTATTCCAATACATAACTAAACATTTTCAGCTTAAATCTTATAGTACTAGAGGCCAACCTGATCAGCCCAAGGCATGTCTCTAAAGCATTTCAGTTGATTAGATGTGCCCAGGGTTGCTGCCTTACCTACAGTAGCTTCTAATGTCTTTGCGATATTAAAAGAAAGATTAAATGATCATCTGCTGTGGCTCTCCTCCAAGTTTCAAGCAAAGGGAATCCCATTTCTTAAATTCATCTTATTTGAAGTTATATAAAGTGTTTAGAATGTATATCTCTGTCTCCTGTTTTTTAAAAAGAAAAGAAAAATCCAAACAAATACAATGTTTTAAATATTTTCATATCAACTCAGATAAGCATGATATTTTCATGTCAACTCAGATGCCAATTAGGAGTCCGTGGGCTAAAGTAAATAAACTTTCCTACATGAAATATCAAGGTTATCTCAATCCCCTGGACATTCTAGACACAAGATTTTCCAAGTGCCATCATTTCAACTTAGACATTAGGACACTCAGAGAAATGGAAAATGCCTATTTGAGCTCTGTAGGGCTGAGGGAGCCATTCCTTGGGCAGATGCTCCAGCCACTAGGCTATTATTATATATGAAAAAACATACTTACCCAAATGTATGATGAAATTGTTCCCCCCTATCAGCATGTGAAGTGGAGGGGTGGGGTGGGGGCTTGTATTATATCCACATACAAGAAAACCACATTGAATACACTGTCTATCATTAAACTTCTGCCAAAAGCTGCAGTGCCCAGAAATGAAAATTATTCTGTGAAATGGATTAAATACAGCTAATAGCAAGCATGAATATAAAACATGTGGCCTATAGTGGGATAAAATACTAATGGGAACCTTTTTTTTATTATTATTATTATTACTATGACAGTAATACCTCCAAAACCTTATTCCCTCAGCTTACATTGTATTACAAAACTACATCAAGTATAGGCCAACATAACAATAAAGTATCAAAACTTAAAGCATGTGTATCAACTTATATTACCTTACAAAAACTACACCAACTAAGAAGAACAATAAGGTGTCAAAACTTAAAAGAAGTTTGCATTAGCATCCTGAACTTCGGCAGTAAGATCAACAGAAAACATAGACCACTTATGCATTACCCACTGACTCTCGCCTTCCCCAAATTCACAATTATCCAGGGTCCTGGCCCCTTTTGTTTCTTAATACTGCATTATTCTTTGTTATGTTCATCTCATACCTTCATGCCTATCACCCTTTATACCAGAGGTGGGCAAAATCTGACCCACAGGCTGGATTGGGCCCATGGCAGACTCCATTTTTCAGTAGCTCGGGCTCCCTGCTGGTCTCCATGGAGACCCTGGGAGTGTGTGAGCATGACAGCATGGAGCCATGACAGTGAGAGGCTGCAGAACTGGGGCTCTGCTCCAGCCCAGTCTGGCCCTGCATTGTCACAGCCCAGCATTCCCAGGGTCTCCATGGAGATTGGCCAGGGGCCACAGAGACAGGGCACACAGCTGAGCAGGGAGCTTCTCTGGGGTCCGGGCCAGGGCCACAGCTGGGATCTTGCAGCAGTGACAACATGGGGTGGGTCCAGGGCAGAGCAGTGACCCACTCCCTGCATGCCCCTGCCCACAGAACACAGTCTCATTGAAAGGGAATATGGGCAGTGATCTGAGCATGGGTTCTGCAGCAGGAGCATGCAGGAAGTGGATTATGGCTTTGCCCTGGCCCTGCCTTATGTTGTTACTGCCACAAGATTGTGGCCTTATCCTCAGGCCCTACCCTGGGCAGCTACCTGCTTGGCTGCTTGCCCTGCCCACATGGCTTGTCTCCGTGAAGACCCCAGGATCATGGGGCTATGACCCCAGGAGCTGGGTCAGGCTGGGGCAGAACGCTGGAGCCCTACGCTGGCACAACCCTACACTGTCACACCCATCCACTCCCAGGGTGTCCATGGAGACCAGCCCAGAGCCAGAGCTACTTGGAAATGGAATCTAGTCACTGGCTCAAGCTGCTATTCCCCCCCCCCACCTTATAACTTATGTACCTTGTCTTAGCCCCTATCACACCTTTCCCTAGCCAACCCCTGAACTGCAGATATTGCTCTGCCACTTTTCAGGCCTCATCATCTTTTTATCCTCCTAGATCTATTAGGTATCTTCATTCTTCTCTTTTCCATAAACCCACCTCCTATCCCTGGTTCTCTTATGTCCCATGAGTAATACCACCCCAGTTTACTCAAGTCTGAATGTAAGATATCTTCTGCTGAGAGTTCTAGTTGTTGCAAGACTAGTAAGTTTCTTGTTTTCCACAATGCTATGCAAGAGCTCACTGCAGCTTTCCATACTCTTCCTCCATTCTTCCTCAGGGCCCTGGCCCATACTCTACCTAGAACCACTTATAGGATGAATTGACCCTTAGCACCTTAGTGTAGGAGTTTCTCTGGTTTTCCCCAAACAATTTTGGTGAGCTGGCACTCCCATATCACATGTCATAGGGTTTCTTCCCTCTGACATGTTTGCTTGGGGCATCTGGCTATTCTACACAGCTCCTAACTATAATGGAGCTTCTGTATTGGTACAATCCGATGTGATAGCAAGCAACTGAAGCCCTGGTGTACTTCTGTAAGCTTTTTTCAAACATCCCATTCCAAATTTTGTTTCTCTCCCTATGAACCTCCCCAATAGGGATACAGTGACCTTTTTCCCTGACTCAGGATTTGACTTTTTTAAGGTCTGCCACTCTGTTGCAGCTATTGCCTTCATCCAATACTTATTTGCAAAGTTTAAAATCTGTTTGTGCATTGACAGCTTTATCTAGGCCCAGAGCAATGACCTTTCACATACATTAAAATTATGCAATAACTTCCCTACATTGTACTGGATAAATCTACACCATCTGAGGCCTCATTTAACCCCTTCTGTGCAACACAGAGTGACCTACTTCACATAACCCCCCACCACCACACACACACACACACACACACATACACACACACACACACGCACAGGTCTGGGAAGCCCCACCCACCCTTCAGTTTCTCCTTCTGAATCACATTATTATCCTAAGCCTTTCTATTTTGGCTTTCCAAAAGAACACCATCAGTACCCAATGAATCCTAGACACAGTGGTTCATGATGGAGGGAACACCTGCCTACATACAGTATGATTGGGAACACCACTGCCTTAATTACATTCACCCATCCTGCCATGAAAAGCTTGTAGTCATACTGATTCCCCAGTTTTTGTTTCAGCTGACCTTGTGTCTTCTCTCATGCCACTTCACTTGTCATTTGTGTGTCCACCTCCATTCCCAATATTTTGATTTGATCCATTGTGATCTATAACCCCAGTTTTTCCATTCCTCCCATCTTCCCCAGTACCAAGCACTTATTTTTTGTACATTTGGTTTTGCCCATGACACCTTTTCTTATTTAATTATATTTCTTCTTGCCTGTTCTAGGGACACAGAGTGAGAGTAGTACCAATCCACCAATGATTAACACTGACCTAGTGAAGGGGCACTAGGAAGCGTTGGACGTATTTAAGTCGGTTGGCCCCGATGATCTTCACCCAAAGGTACTAAAGGAATTGGCCGATGACATAGCAGAACCACTGGTGAAGCTGTTTGAGCACTCGTGACACTTGGGACAGGTTCCAGAGGACTGGAACAGGGCCAGCGTGGTCCCTGTCTTGAAGAAGGGGATGAAGGAGGACCCAGGTAATTATAGGTCTCTTAGCCTCACCTCTATTTGCGGCAAGACCTTAGAAAAAATCATTAAGGATCACATTTGCAGAGGATCGGGGATAGCACAATGGTGAGGGGCAACCAGCATGGATTTGTAGCAGGCAGATCCTGCCTGACTAATCTGGTCTCTTTTTATGACCAGATCACAAAGTGCTTAGGTGCAGGGGAGGAAGTAGATGTTATTCACCTGGATTTTAAAAAGGCTTTTGACAGAGTGTCACACCCAATTCTTACACATAAACTGAGTAGCTGTGATGTGGATTTTTTCACAGTAAGGTGGATGAGAAACTGGCTTATGGAATGGACCCAGAGAGCGGTGGTGGATGGGGCAGTTTCTCTCTCGGGGGATGTGGGCAGTGGTGTCCCCCAAGACTCTGTCCTTTGACCAGTACTGTTTAATTTTTCATCAGCAATTTGGATGAAGGTATTGAAAGCACCTGGACCAAATTCACAGATGACACTAAACTGTGGGGCATATTAAACACACTGGAGGTCAGGCAGCAAATTCAGGCAGATTTGGACAGATTGGGGAAGCGAACAGATCAGAATAGGATGCAATTCAAGAAGGATAAATGCAAGGTGTTGCACCTGGGGAGAAAGTATCTTCAACACACCTATATACTGGGGTACCATTCTGAGTACCGCAACAGTGGAAAGAGATCTCAGAGTCCTGGTGATGTAAAAATGAACATGAACCTCCAGTGTAATGAGGTAATAAGCAAGACTAACAACACTCTTCCTTGCATCAGCAGAAGCATCACAAGCAGGTCTAGGGAAGTGATAATTCCCCTTTATGTGGCATTGGTGAGGCTGCAGGTGGAGTACTGCATCCAGTTTTGGGTGCCGCACTTCAAGAGGGATGTGGATAATCTTGAGAGAGTTCAGAGAAGGGCTACTCATATGGTTGAGGGCCTGCAGGTAAGACCCTATGAAGACAGACTGAGAGTTTTGAATCTCTTCAGCCTTCACAAGAGAAGGCTGAAAGACGATCTTGTGGCTGCCTACAAACTCATTGGATGGAGGGTGGCAGCAGGGAATAGGGAACACTGTGTTTACCAGGGCACCCCTCAGGGTTACCAGAAATAATGGCCACAAACTGAAGGAGAATAGATTTAGATTGGAGGTAAGGAGGAAATTCTTTATGGTAAGGGTTGACAAAATGTGGAATGAGCTTCCAAGGGAGGTGGTGCTTTCCTCTACTGTGGAGGTGTTCAAGAGGAGATTAGGCAGGCATCTGGCTTGGGTTACACACTGTCTCTATTCATGTATAACAATCATTTTGTTTGTGTGTCTTTCCTCCAGAGATTGGTACACCCTCTATTATGCCAACTGTCCTAATCCTCTACTTCAACAGCTCAATGGTGCAGATGAATAGGAGTGGCCACAGGGGGCATCCCTGTCTCACATCTGATCTGACCTTGACTTCCTCCATTGGATGACCATTCACTTCTAACCTACACTGTGCTCCTTTGTATAAAGTCTTGATCCAACTTAGAAACTTTGGTGGGACCCACATCTTGTTTGGAGTACCAGGCAGGAACTCATGCTTCACCTGGTCATACACTTTTTCTAAATTAAGATTCAGGAGTGCCACATTCAATCCTTATTCTTGACAGGACTAAATTGTGTCTATTATTAGTAGCGGTATCATAGTTACTACTCTGCCAGGAAAGCCTGGTCACTATGGACCACCTTTGCCATGATATTTTTAATTATTCAGAGACATGGCCGTTATCTTAGAATATAGGTACAGTAAGGTGATTGGCCTCCAGTTCTCCAACTTTCCCGCTCTCCCTTCTTGTATTATTGTTCCTCTGGCTACACCTGCTCCCAGCTGCTCTCTCTCCAGACACTCCTGGAGCACCACTAACAGGTCTGGCCTCAATATGTCCCAAAAAGTCTTGTAAAATTCTGCTGTGCCTGTCATTCCCTGGGGTCTTTCCTGTCTTGAAGGTTCAGGTTGGCCTCCCATAGTTCTTCCAATGTCCACACTTTCTGCAGCTAATGCCTCTTACATTCCTGTAAGCTCACCTTTAACCCTGCCAAAAAGAGTCAAGGGTTCCCTGATGCAACACTCTACTGGAGTATAAATTGTGGTAAAACTCCCTCACTGCACTCAATATCCCTTGTTTGTTAGCTGCACTGCCCTCTCAACCTTCACTGCTTTAATACTTTTTTTCCCTCTCCTTTAGGCAAAGTAAGAGGACTGTTGCTCTCCTTCTTCCACCCAGGCAGCCTTCACAAGCTAGATGTTTCTCTGTCCTTTCACTCTAAACTACTCCTTCAAAAGGTTCATGTCTCTAATTTCGTCAACAATGGGAATCCCTTCTCTACCTCCCTTCTCTACCAGTAGTAGGAGACTCCGAAGTCTCCATTGAAATCTTGTAAACCTCTTTTGCTTTTCCCAGGCCCTTCTTTCCCCACAAAAAAAGGTTTCCCTTCTTTCTTTAACTTTTCCACAACATCTCACTCTGCTTATATACATTGCTTTCATTGCTACCATTCTTCATAGTGGCTTCTATACCATCTGCACACTTATTCATCTTCTAGTCATCTTATATTTAACTTCTGCTGTCTTATATTGGAGTACTTTGCTCTCCCACTTCCAACACAGTCCTCAGCAGCAGGTAGTCAGAGAAGAAGACCAGTATTCTCTATGCCACTCAAATTTTCTAGTCTACAGACCCAAAAATTGAGTCTATGTGCGACCATGTCTGGTCTGCCACATCCACTCTAGTAAACCTACTCTCAACTCCAGGCACTGCCTTTTGGCTTTCCTGTAGTTCACATTCTGCTACCAACCATGCAAGCAGCTACGAGGACCTGTCTAATCCTGAATAACTTCTCATCATATCCCCTTCTCCAAGGAACAATTAAAATATCCATTCAGCATTAGGAGCAGTGGTCCCAGTAGGAGGACTGTCAGTTCCTCTAAGAGGGTGCAGTGTGCCTCCCACTCTGTCAGTGTGTAAATGTTAGTATTGTAAACCTTTCCATTCTCTTCTCCCCAGTCACTTGTAACAGTCTTCTGCTAATTATTTCCTTGTAGCTTATTAGTCACAGCTATGGATCTTTAATTAGTACCACCACTCACCACACCTTATTGTCATTATTTCCTGATTGCATGGGTGAACCATGCTTCTATCTTTCTACAAGGTCTTTATACTTCCTCTGTCCTTGGATTCAACATTCCTACAGGCATATCACATCTGCCATCCTATGATCGAAATACTGGCCCATCCCCACACATTTTCCATGGCTGTGAATGTTTCTTACATTAACCAATATTAACATGATGCTCATATTTATACAAAATCACCCTCCAAGTCCAATCTGTGCACTGAGGTCTAAATCTGGCCATAACTTCAATTCTGATGCCAAATTCAAGCCTGTGAGTCTTCCAGTTCTGGTTCCAAACTCAAGACGCATCCTTCTCTTCTTGTGGTTTTCCTCCTCCACCTTCTCCTTCACCATGTCCATTGCATGTAACAAATGTTGTATTTTGCCTTCTTCCAAGAACTCTTCAATCTACAGGCTGCAATGAACCTGAGAGTCATGGGGCTAGAAGTGGGATGAAGTGCAGGGAGCTTAACGAGAGACTCCTGTTGTCTGTTTTCCTCCTTTTGTTCCCTCCTGAATCTCCACCTCTTCTCAAACATCTGCCACTCTGGTTTCTACTTCATGCATCTTCTAGACCACTCCATATTATTGTCCTCTTTCTCCTCTTCTCCCTCCTCTCTCTTCCCCCCCCCTTTTCCTTATCTCTTCCTCCTGCTATTCCTCCTATTGCACTCTTCCAATTTCTCTCTGACCCTTTCCCTCCTTCCATTTACTCTACTCCACTCATCCCTGATTCTTCTTCCCCTTCCCCCCAGTTCTCTCTCTATATCCTCCTCCCATCCTCCTGTTCCTCCTTTCCTCCCTTCTTTCCCCATCCCCATTTTCTTTCCCTTTCTCCTTATCTCCTTCTTCCCTCTTCTTGGCACCTCCTCCTTGTGCCCCATCTCTCCCTCCCCCTCTATTTTATCCTACCTAATCTGTTTCCTCTTTCCTTATCTGTGCCCCCAGATCCCTGCCCCCACCCCTCCCTACCTGCTTTCTCCTGCTCTGCTCTTTCTACCTTAGCTTCTTTTGACTGTATTTGTGAATGATCTGGGGCAGGTGTGGAACATATGACTCAATTTTCAGCACAAATTACATTTTCATTCCTTTTTACAGTCTCGTATCCTGTGACTCTTCTCTTCACATGTTGTGCAAATCTTTTTATGGATAGACCATTTGCAAATGCCTCTCTTTCTTACACCTCAAGCATAATTTCAGTTATCCATAGTAAATAACTAGCTTTTTGTGAGGCTGAGCTATGATGCTAGCCAGGTCCTTGAATACTCTGGAGTGTAAACTGTCAGGGCCAGCTGACTTGAAGGTGTTCAGCCTCTCAAGGTGTTCCTTCATGAGGTCAGCACTGATGAAGGGTAAGGAATCTCCATCACCTGGGCGTCCCAGGCCTCATCCATATGGCCACAGGAGCAAGCTAGGGAGAAGCCTCCTATTTTCATAAGATGGGCATTGAGGCCCAACACCTCAGCAGGTACTAAATCATGCCAGAAGGACAGTCATCCCTGAGAGGGCTTAAGAAAAATTGCCTTCTTGGATACAGATACATGGTGTTTCCCCTACCTGGTAAATGGTAACCTACCAAATGGCTAGGTCAGGGTAGCCCATCTGAATAAGATATATGGTACTGCCCACTGTGTGCAGTCCCCCTTAGCACTGTCTCTTTTTCAAGTCAAGGTGAGCCACTGCATTGAATCATTTTTACTTTCTGTCACACGGCACTAAGGTGCCTGCTCCTTTAAGGGCAGAAACTGCCTAGGGAAGGAATGAGGGAATTGGCCTGCACCTGCAGGCGGTCAGCTGACTGGAAAAGGCAGGGCCTGGGGCATATATAAACCCCAGGGCTAGGACTAGAGAGTCAGTTCTCTGCCAGCAGCCAAGGGGGAAGGAGCTCTTTTAGAAGAAGTTAAGTGGAGAGGCTTGACTGCTTGTTCTACTTCTGGTAGGATTAAGGGGCTCCAGGAGCTCAAAAGGGACCCTGGCCTACAAGGCATTTAGTGCTAGTGGGGAGGTTTAATTCTTTTAAAAGGACAGAGTACATCCTGAACTGCTTGCATTATGTTAGAGCCCAGAGGCTTATATTTTGATTTCTGTTTGAAAACCAGTGGATCAGGCTGAGGTTATTGGGGAAGGAGGAGGCCTCACTGGGGACCCACTACAGTGGGGGGACCCCAGTGACAGTGTTGATGCCAAGACAGGGGTGTGAGCAGACCCCAGCACCAGGGGGGACCTGTAACAGAGGGGAGAGCATCTCAAGCTCATGGCTTTCTCTGGGATCACAGGTAAGAATCCTTTTCACTTCCTCCGTCTTCCTGGGATGTCTATTACCCCCACATTTGTCCTCTTGTGCCCGAAGGCAATAAGTAAATCTCCCACTGCCAGTTTTATCTCCAGTTTTTGTGTGCTAGTTATCCAAACATCCCCCATGTGTGAAATCCTCTCCACCTGGCAGGAGTCATTCAGAGGTCATTCCTACCAGAGCTAGCCTCAGTAACAGGGCTCCTGCTTGAGTCCCTGTTAAATTGACCATTATCTTATTAGATTGGCCCAGGAAGAAGTAAAAGTGAATGAAACATGAATTTTGTACTGACATACTTTTGATTCAACTGAAAATACTGCTAATGCTAAACTACCGCAAAGTGGACGATGGTCCAGGGAATTGGACTGTGTTTGGTCAGTGCAGGAAGGCACTGAGGTGCTAGGAAGCAGCTCTGCCCTAAGCTGGAAGAGAGATGGCATCTCTGGGACAGCTCATGGGGAGGCAGGGATCAAGACAAATCCCTGACCCTGTCAGGGCAAAGTCTGCTTAAAAGATAGCAGAACGAACAGTGTGGGACCAGCAGGGGCCTGCTCTTGACACAAGTCATGTGTGAAGAACAAAAGATGCAGAGAAATGCACTCTGCTAATGAAGTAATTAGCTGTGGAAGCTATTCAGTTCCAAGGTATCTGTGAAGTGACAAAACAGCATTTTCTTTATCTGTAACTCAGGATGTCCACGCCAATTAAGTACTTGGTGAGGTTTTTGTTATTGTATCTGACATTGTGGAAAATAAATTCTTATCTTGAGCTTCCTGCCTGCCATCTGACACCTCCAGGGAAGGAATTTCACCTGATCAACACCATCAAAGAGTTACTCAACACAGCTCACAAAGACATTCTTATGGACCCAGAGGGACAGCCTTCCATCTTTAGCTCCCTCTGTGAAAAAATTAAGTTTATCTTGAGTGTTTAACCCCTGGGTGGTATTTAACAATCAGGACATCAAAGCTTACTGATCTCCTCCTTTTCTTCTTCATTCCAAGTCATGGCAGGAAAGTACAAAGGACAGAAGAGGCTAAGATTACCCTACATGCTCACAAAGTGGTGCATTGGCCGGGAAGTAGGTCAACTATTTTAGGAATAACTCTCAACCACCCCTCAACAGTATAGAGTCTATGGATACCTAAGTCCCTACTGACTGACAACAGGCCCATAGTATTACCTTGTGACTCCTGCAGGGCCTCCCTGCTGGAGAGGCAAGTAAGTCAGCAGGGTGTATGCACAACACGGGGGTTTAATCGGCGTTAAATTGAAGTGGTGTTTTTTAAAACCCACCACTTCAATTTAGGGTCCCCGTTTCATCTACACACACCCCTAATTTACAAATCCCTTCAAACCTGGCTTCAAAAACATTCCTGACCTGTGTTAGAAATAAAGATAACTGTCCTTTTTCAAGGAGTGACACACTAATCCTACTGTACCAAATGAATATGTGTTAGTTGTAATGGCATTATGAAAATGATTTGGCACAACTGAGGTTAAAATTAACATATCTAAAACCAAGGATAATATGATTGAAATAGGACTGCAGTACGGTATATTTGATGATACCGAGAAAGCAGGATTTCCTTTCCTTATCAGTGATAAGCAGGGTCAATATATATACATAACTGTAGAAAATCTACAAAACATACGTGAGAAATTGGACTCTTCTTGCAGTTTTCTCTAGCTTGAATTAGGAAACAGTACTCCCAAGAAAGCTGTTTGTAGGCTAACATCTGTTAGATGTTGTTAGATTCCTTTTCTTGTGAATAGTTTTTGGCATGTGGCTTCAATGTTCAGTATGCTTGGTCTTTTGCTGTTAGGATAGGAATGGTGGCTAATGGTTCCTTTTAGGGTGTTAATTTATATTTGCCTCTTTGTTTCCCTGAGGTTTGCTTTTTCCTAACATACTTTTTAATTTATTTCCCTTCTAAATGTTAGTGAATATGGTTGCACAAGGAGGATATTCTTACAATTTCAATATTCATTATAGAAACACTTAAAAATTTGGGATATAATAAAAACAGATTTCCACTTTATTTGTCCATATTCTTCTTTGGAAATATTTCCTTGTCTTCTTAGAGGTTTGTGTAGACAAAATAGAAGCCTGCTTTACTTTTCTTGGTTTACTTTATCCCTGTCTTTTCTAAAACCCCTAGTAGCATTGGAAAATATAACTAGCAGAAAACACTTTAAAAAGTGTACAGGGCCTACTTTTCCTGAGTCCATACCAGCTACACAAATTATCATAGACTTAATTGATTTTCTACCCTATCAGACCATTAAGTAGCGTGTTTCCTAGGGCAATGACGATTTCACTCTCTGCTCCTGCCCTTTTCCACAACCTTCATGCTTAGTTGTGTGGAATCTCTATCTTCCACCTACACTTCACTCTTCTTTTCTGTTTTTCCTTGCTGTAATTGAACTCTGTCCATCTTTATCCTCAAGACTTTGCATTGCTTCTGTTTTGCAGCCAGTTCTTAATTTTTCACAAACTTAACAGGAACAGTGCAGGGAAACAGTGTTTTTTTTCATGATCAGTTCAGTAGCTTGTTAAGGCTCTAGCCTCAGTTTATAGATCTGTGAAGTTCTGGAGGTTTTCCCTATGTTTGTTCACCTCACAGTTTTGTGTAATGCTGTTCATCTCATAATTATATTTTTGCATGCAAGCAACAAAGCTAATAAGAGGAGATAAAGGTCTCCTCAGAAGTTGTTATTCTAAACCTGCCACAAATCTAGCTAAAATATCCTGCCAATAATGATTTTGCTGATAAAGTTTATAATTACAAAGACAGTATGCCATTTAGCATAATTTGTAGAAAACTGTAACAACCTGATTGAGATATTGACAGTGTAACAATGTTACTCAGATTCATTTTGAAGGCTGGACAAGCCACATGAATGACTGACAAATAATTCCACCATCTGAGAATATTGTATCCCTTTGACAAGAACAAAACCATAACTGGCTCTTAGGTAGTTGCATTGGACAGCCCTCTAGAGTTTGATTTTCATGTGCTAGAGTAGTGATTTTCAACTAGGGTGCCACAGCTCCCTGGGGTACTCTGAGATCCTTTTGAATATGTCACAGAATGCCACACAATCTAAGCACTGTTGCATCTGCAAACATGATTCACAAGATAAATCCATAGGGCATGCCCAGATGAATGTGCTGCTACAGACCCATCTGCAGTGCCACAAACCATGTGTACTGCAAATTAAAGCATTCACCACCCTGCTAATTTGCAGCTTACTGGTAGTTCTTTTGACAGCAGGGGATCCTGGTGTCCAAAAAAAGTGTACTGGAAAAAAAGCAGGGCTGCACATGTGTTGGCAGTGTGAGCCACCTGAAAATGGGCCTGGCCAGCCTGAGCCACACATTGGCTTCTGGACAGACTCCACACACCTGGATCATTGCTGCTGGATTCCTGGGAGGCCTCCAGGACACCTGGTAAAGCTGCTGAAAGTGTCTAGGACCCCAGATGCTGGCCCTAGTCTCCCCTACCCCACCCAAGGCAATTGCCATGCACCAGAGCTCATACAGGGACATTCCCAAGGGACAAATAACAGTGGCACAAATATGTGATGTTGCTATTTGTCCTTGGGGAATGAACACTGCCGCTGATAGGGATGCACCCCTATATTTCAAATAGGAATCCATAGCTGTGGTCTTAGTTCTTTGTGAGAAAATAATGTTTTATTATTTTTCCTTAGTCAAAAACTAAGAGTGAAAATGAAGATCTGGCATTTTCAGAGGTGTGCCTTGAGTCTGTCCAGGGCACACCTGATGTCTGATGTCATTAGATTTTAGAATTGATGTCTCATTTCTCAAGAGGTCAAAAACCACTGTGGCAGAGCAACTCAGGAATGCTTAACATAGGAAGAACAGAGCTATATAAAATACAGTGTTATCTGAAATGTGACTGTAGAGGTAGACACTGGCAATGAGTAGCGGGTGCACGTGCACCCTGAGATTTGCTGTATACCCTCTGGAAGTGCCAGCCATCAAACAGGATGTGCACTGGGGGACAAACCCCCCCCATCAGTGATATAATGCACCCCCAGACCCAGGAGGCGCCAGCCACCCATTGGAGGTAGAGACATGAAAGTCTGAAGAAAGCTTTAAAAATAGAGAGTTTTAAAAACTATTGCATTTCATTTATACCTGTGGTAGTATTTTCACTATTCTCCATACTTACATTGGGAAAATACATCAGGAACTTTAACTTTTGTTCAATGAATAGCAAATACTTAGATTTTAACATCTCTTAAAAAAAAGGTTTATGTGGGATTCATATAGTGCTTACATGAAGCAAGACTAAAATGGTCTCCCTAGGAATAAAAGACCGAACTATTGCTTAAAAAGATAAGAATAGAAGACAGTAAAAATGGTATAGCATTCCATTGTAAGTAAGTGATTCTTTAGTTAAGGCTGAGTTTCCATTTCCATTAAAAATCTCACGTTTCCATATTTATAACTTATTTCTCTGGATCTGCCTTAGCCTGAAATTTGACATACTGTCTGTGTTCTTGTCCAAGGATAAGATTTATTTTTTCCTCTTAAGTAAAATGGTTTAAAGCAAATGGTTCAGGAGATTGGGGAGAAGAATTTGATGGACACATAAGATAGAATAAAGTAAGACAGATGGTTTTGCATAGTGCTTGATGCTGAAGCTAGCCTAGTGGGAATAATATTAATAGGCAACTGTCGATCTTCTGGATCACGGTATACATGTAAGAGTTCTAGTCAGGTGCCTGATGAATCCACTTGTGGCTGACAAGTCCAATTTGAGAGTGGCACAGCTTGTCACAAGTTTTACAGATCCATGTGTTTTCTGAGTTGGATTCCAAGTTTACAGCACAGTGCTTCCTTCTTTCTTGCTTTGCTTCCACCTTTTGGATCAGAGCTGCTTCTGTTGAACTGCACCCAGTGCCAGATGTTCCTTCGAAATTGAGAATAATATAGAGCTGTGCAGAATTTCATATTTGCCTCACAAATATTTGTATGAGACAATCAGTTTTTTCTCTGGCATTAAGAAACAAGTAGCTAAGTACAAAATGTTTCAGATGCTTGCTTGCTGGAGCTAAAATGGTGGATGTCCATGTAGATAGGGAAAATTGGTCATCAATATATTGTAAAACTTGACCAAAGGGGTAGCTTATGCAAATCATAGTAGTGTATGGTATAGGATTATACAGATCAACTCCAGGGGAACCACCAGGAAATCCCCAGTGACCCCTAGCTGTATGAGGAAAATATGACACATACTAATGTAATACACTCTTCCACAGTCTAGGTAAACAGACAAAATGCAATAGCCTGTGACATACAGGACTTGCCTACTTATGAATATTAATGCAATTCAGTAAACTCTGGTGCAGTTTGCACTGAAGTTTATTGCTCCTAGGTGCAGCGTTTACACATATGCTAAGGACCACATCATGTTGAGCCATGGCAGTGCAGCTCTGGCTGGCATGGGGCCCAGGAGGTCAGCCTGCCAGCCTGGAGCAATTCTGGCTTACCTCAATGTGCTGCAGGGGGGCTGGCTGGGGCACAAGGGTGCTACATTGTCACACTGTAGCATCTTCCTATTCCAGCCAGAACTGTCAGTGTCTACACATGCATTGTAGTGGAGTAAATAACTCTGCAGTAGTCTGGCAGTACTAACCTATGGTGGAGTTAATTAGTTTACTCCAGTTTAATAGCTCTGTATGTGTAGATGCAGACATTTTATTGTGGAGCTGATTAGTCTACTCCCCAGTAAATGTCTTATGTAGATGCACCCACAAAATGTCAGATTAATGGCCTCTTGTGGTTATAAACCTTGTGAAGCTGTGTAATCAGAAACCTCTTCTTGCCAAGGGGACTAGAGGCTGAGCAAAAGCCATGGTTCCATCTGTTTTAATCTGTGCCTTTTTAGCCCACTCTTCTTCCATTTTGTTCTGATTGAAAGAATCTGGTCACAGTCACTGTGCTCTTGCTTTGCCTTTTAAGTAGGTTACAATTGGGTCAGAGTTAGAGAGTGGACATGGGTACATTTTGACTAAATTGGCATATGTAAATTTTACAAAATTCCCATGTCCTTTCTGGCTATATAATACCTTATAGCCACTAGGAATTAGCTGAAATGCACATAGCTTAAATATTCCTTCTCAGGCCCAAGAAGCTGAGTAGCAGATTCTACTACCAAAGGTTAACTTATCAAGTGAAGTTCCACAAGGTTTTGTTCCTGGGCCTTGTACTATTCAATAAGTTCATTAATTACTTGGATGATGGAATGCAGAGGACAATTGTGAACTTGTTAGATGATACCAAACTGGGCGGACAGACTTCAAAATAATTTTGGCAGACTGCAATAAAATGTATCAAATAGCTGCAACACAATTTAAATTTAATAAAAAGTGGGAAATACTACACTGAAGTAGGAGAAATAGACTGGTCAAATGTAAGGTAAATGATAACTAACTATTATGCACCTGTTCTGCAGAAAGTTTCCAGAAGTTAGAGTTATAATTGCTTGCAACCTGAATAGGTTTCAACAATTTTATATTAATTCCAGAAACACAAAAAAATAAACAAAAATATCAAAAGGAAATAAGTATAGTAAGATATATGACTAGGAATGTCAGATGTAAGAATATGTCACATATATCATTACTATTAAGTAATGGTAAAGCAGTTGGAGTACTGTATCTAGTTCTGGGCACCATATTTCAGGAAAGATGTAGACTACCTAGAGAGAGTCCAAAAGAAAATAACAAAAATAATCATAGGTCTAGATGCATGAAAAGTCTCACACTCGTGAACACAGATGTCTATGCTCATCACTTTAAAGGCAAATTACGTGGAATCCATCCTCCCCAGCACTCATGCTTCACAGATGTCACATATACTAATCAAATCATATGTGCCTCTACAGGCTGAGGCCCTGGCTCTATTCATCTTTATACTAGGCACTCTCTGGACTATGGATGCTCTGATTCCCCCAGTCTCTGGCTGTGGCCCTTCTGTCCTTCACTTAGAATTGCAGAATCATAGAAAATTATGGTTGGAAGGGACCTCAGGAGGTCATCTGGTCCAACCTCCTGCTCAAAGCAGGACCAGGCCCAACTAGATCTCATCCCAACCACAGCTTTGTTCAGCCAGGTCTTAAAAACCTCCAAGGATGGAGATTCCACAACCTTTGTGGGTAACCTGTTCCAGGATTTTACTTTTCTAGTGAGAGGATTTTTCCTAATATCTAACCTAAACTTCCCTTGCTGCAACTTGAAACCATTTCTCCTTGTTCTGTCATCTGCCACTACTGGGAACAGTTTACTTCAGGGGTGAGCAAAGTCCAGCTAGGCTGGATCTGGCCAACAGTGGACACCATTTCCCTGAAGACCCTGCATGCATGACTGGGGCCAGCAACCATGTAGACCCCAGACACTACATGGTGACAGTGCAAGGCTAGAGTTGCCATGGAAACTGGCCTCCACCATACTGGCTGCTAGGGTTGCTCTGGAGCTGCTGGGTTCTTGTGGCAGGGGAAGCTTGGTCCAGGGCCAGGGCAAAGCCATGATCTGCCACCTTCATGCTCTGGGAAGGGGCATACAGTGGATCATGGCTCTGCCTGGCTCTCTGCAGCAGTGACAGCATGGTCCTGAGCCAGGACAGAGCCGTGATCCGCTGCCTGCACTTCCATGCCTGTAGCATGCAGGTGGCAGATCAAAGCTCTGCCCTGGCTCTTTGCAGTGGTGACAGCTTGGTTCCAAGCCAAGGCAGAGCCACAATCCACTGCTTGCACACCCTTTCCCAGAGCATGCAGGCAGATTGCGGTTCTGCCCTGGACCAAGATGCCCCCACCACAAGATCCCAGTGGCTCTGGTGCAGCCCCCTGCACTGCTATGCCATGCAAGACATTGAACAAAACCAGCCCCAGGATGGACTGACCCCTGGGCCACTCCACTTGATACTGGCAGCCAACTAGACATTGAGCTGTTGATTATTACCCTGTGAGCCCGATGCTTCAGCCAGTTTTCTATACACCTTACAGTCCATTCATCCAGCCCATGCTTCCTTAGCTTTCCTACAAGAATGTTGTGGGAAACCATATCAAAAGTCTTCCTAAAATCAAGGAATACTATACCCACTGGTCTCCCTGCATCCACAGAGCCAGAACCAATCAGGTTGGTCAGGCATGACTTGCCCTTGGTGAATCCATGCTGACCGTTCCTAATCACTTTCTTCTCCTTCAAGTGTTTAGAAACAGATTCCTTGAGAATCTGCTCCATGGTTTTTCCAGGGACTGAGGTGAGGTTTTCAGATATGTAATTCCCTGGATATTCCTTTTTCCCTTATTAAAATATGGGCACTATGTGTGCCCTTTTCCAATCATCCAGGAACTCTCCTGATTGCTGTGAGTTTTCAGAGATGATAGCCACTGCCTCTGCAGTCTCACCAGCCAACACCCTCAACACCTTTGGGTGCATCCTGTCCAGCCCTATGGACTTGTACATGTCCAGCTTTTCTAAATAGTCCCTAACCTGTTCTTTCAACACTGTCTGGTGCAGTAGTCTGGGAGCTGATCTTGTCTGTGAAGATTGAGGCAAAGAAAGCATTGAGTACTTCAGCTGGCTGTTCTGCGAGCCCTAAAGCTGAACTCCCAGTTCTAACCACAGATATACTTGGTACGAGCCAGAGTCACTGTTTCAATGGCCTTCTCAAGATCACCTTCCTGTCAGCTGTCAGGATAAGACTGCCTACCTACCTCAGGCCTGGGGCTTATATACACCTTAAGCCCAGCCCCTTCCAGTCAGGTGTCTTCACTAATTGCTACTTGAACTTTTTCTAGAGCCTTCTTTCCTTTTAAAGTGACAAGTATGCTAAGCAACCTGTCACATTATGTTAAATGTACCTGGAGACAAAGGCCAATCTAACCAGTTCTGTACTCATCAATGATTAAGTGAAGTAGAAAAGCACAAGAAAAAAAGGAAAAAGAAAGAAAGGAGACATTTGATAGAGTGCAACTACTTGGGGCAGAAGTCCCCCAGAGCAGCAGTCTAGATTATGGACCGCAATGGGTTTTCCACTACCATAACTGTGATCACTTAAGCTGGGTAGACCTTCCAGACACACAAATGACTTGGACAAAACCAGGAGTTTTTCAAGTCAGAACAACAACTGTGAGTGACTATAAAACGGGAAGGAGGAAAGTAGCTAGCAATGTTATCAGCTGTTCACGAAGGTGGGACAAAAACTGGATTCAGAATTATTGCCAAAGTACTCTGGGATGAATGATTACTTCCTGTTAATTTATTATTTAGTTTTCCTACGTTGCTGTTTTACTTTCTTTTCTACCTTTGCCAAACTCCTGTTTGATAAACCTGTAGGGCTCAATTCTTGAGAGTGGGGAAACATTACTCAGCATGAGCTCCCAGGCAACCTAATTTAATTCCATATGTCTTGTGAGAGGTAGGCTTAAGTCATTATTATTTGAGTTTTTACTACATGGTGATTATGAATATGGAGATAACTGGGTAGAAACTGGGGAAGGGGCACATTGCAGGTAGAAAAGTGTAGCAAAGTACTCTAGACAAGGAACAGTACCTTCTAAAACCAGCTACTCTGGACAGGGTCATATCAAAATAACTTGTGGTCATAAGGATAATGAATGGGAGGCCTGCTTATAACTTAATTCCAGGTTGGCTTGGAATGGTAGGGAGTCCATCTAGAAATTCTCTGCCAGATAGGGGATGAAAGCTAACACAACTCATGCTAAGGCAAACTGAATCTTCCCTTATTCCCAAATCAAGCAGAGGACTCAAAAAAAGGTGGGATCTTTGGCACTTGGAGGTTCTACTCATTCAAAACTCAGTCACCTTGCTGAGGTCGTTTGACCCCAGTACTCTTTCCTGCCATGGCAGGGGGTCGGACTTGATGATCTCCTCAGGTCCCTTCCAACCCTACCAACTACAAAACTATGAAACTATGAAAACCTTTGCTATACGAGAGTTGGTGGAAACCTGCAGACGATAAAAAGTGGATCATTCTATATCTAGTAGAGATTTTTTGTCCAGGTTGTCTGCATACTTAAGTAGATAAGCAGAGCGGAACTACTACAGTGCTTATTTGTGTTTTGTTTTGTTTTTTGTTTTTTAGGGGGCTGGACTCGATGAGGGGGCTGGACTCGATGATCTCCCGAGGTCCCTTCCAGCCCTAATGTCTATGAAATCATTATCATTAGACATCCTGAAAAAAAAAATGAAAGCATTGGTTCTGATGTCTTCATGTGAATCCAAGAAATGGGATAAGCAGGTAGCTAAAGATCCTAGGCCTTAAAGCAAATTGTCTCTGTTGACTATCACTTAACTGCCCCATACTGCAAAGGACATTATGGTTAAGTACAGATGTTCAAAAAGTCTGAGGCAGAATCAATGAAATCTACGTGGGTTTCTCTAAACTGTCCAGATTGGATTGGGAGTTTATGGGACTCAGGTTTTCCCTTTGGTGGGAAAGGGTATACAAAAGTCTGCACTGGCTGAGGCCAGAAGGTAGGGGGTGCTCCCACACACCTCCCAATATACCTGACATTTCTGGAGGCATCTGAGTGCAGCCAAACACCTTCACCATCCTTGATTCGTTGTCAGGCACATGCTTCCCCTCTGTTGCCCTGTTATCTGTCAAGCAGCAGTCAGCTGCAAGCAGCCTCCTGTTCAGAATACCACTGGGGTCCCTGCACTTTGTTCAGGGTGAAGAGCATGCAGGTCCACCCAAGTCAGGGCAGAGGCAGGTGGGCGTGGGTCTTATGATCTATTGGAGACAGCGAGACCCATGGTGCACTGCATATTCCCGGCCCAGGCTGGCAGGACCTTCCTCTGTCCCAGTTCCATCTGGGCCTCAGGACCACATGATGGAGTGACTCAAGAAAGGTCTCACAGGATTCCTCCCTCCCTTCCCCCCTTCCCCCCACCAGAGCCAGTACCAAATTCAGACCTGAAGCCCCTTCTTGTGCAGTTGTGAGAGTCCATTCCTTAGAGGGAGGGCAGCTGTACAAAAAGTGGCTTCAGCCCCAAACTCATCTCTGGATCTGGGTGGGGAGGGTGGACTTCTGCAAATCCCCCCAGAGCTACTACAGCAGAGTGTCATTACCATGTCATGGTCCCATCTGAGTTTCCAGAACTGTGCACTGGAGTGGCTTTCAGAAGGACTCATAGGGTACCCCAAGCCAGCACCAAATCAAGTTTAGGGCTGAAGCCACTTCCTGTGCAGTTGCAAACACATGGCTGCCTTCCCACAGCTGCATAGGAAGTCACTTCCATTCCAAACTTGGCACTGGATTCAGGGGAGAAATCTTTCTTCCTTCCCAGAGCCTCTCCAGTGCATAGTCCCAAAGCCCAGATGGAACCAGCACAGGGGAGGGACACCCTGTGGCCCAATGACTGAAACAGGAATGTGGAGTGTACCACTGTCACTGTCTCCCCTCAGCAGCTTGTGAGCCCTACTCCTTACCCATCATCCCTCGCCTGTCCTACCTATGGTGGATAGCTAGAGAGCTTGGCAGCATGGCAGTTAGGAGCTCAGCTGGAGCAGCTGAGCCATGGCTCCCCATGAGAGAAGGTTAGCAGGGGCCTACAAAGGCCCCTGGGATGCCAGTGGAATGTGACCTACCTTGATTCATGAGTAGACCTGGTACTGATGTTTGATTCACTGGTCTACTATAAAACAAATAAGTCTGGTACTACATCAATCTAGGATCCATCATTTTTAAAGTCGTCTGTGTGCCCCAAACTTCTGTTCTGTTACAGGTATAGACTGGTTTCTGACCACCTACACTGGAAAAGTGTAATGCCTGTACCTGGCCTATGGGTTCCACAAGGAACAATGTTCCGTAAAGAAAGCACAGGTTTTGCAAACCAGGATCTTCTATGATGCATTCAGTGCCTTAGACCCACTAAAGAACTTGTAATGCAATATAAAGCAACAATGTAAAGTAAATATTATTACTACATTCCTTAATTTTCCACAACATTTGGCCAGTAATTTCATTTGTCTGCAAGTTTAGTACAATTTTACTTGGTGTGCCTGTGTAGCTAACCGCTGGTACTTTATTGCTTGAGAATTGCATGCTGTTGTTCAGGTTACACTGGGTGTGATCTGGTTCTGCTCTTATGCTGTGATTTACAGAGTTGTGTAGGCATTTGATAGTGTTCAACTATGGAAATACTCCTCCTTCCCTAAGGTCTAAACAGTCTGCACTCACAGCTCACTAATTCCCTGCTGGCACTAAGAGCAAGGGATGCAATCAAAACCAGAATCATCTGAAAGTTATATTTGATCTGATTTATATGTGAAATCATTTTTTTCCTATAATATGGGAAATGTAATTGCAACACTTCCTTGTTGTATTTTAGTGAAAGTCAAAGTGCCTATGTTCAAGAGATTTACAGTCTGCAGATGACAAAGCTTTGTAAAACAAAAAAGAAATTAATCAAAAGGTGGAATTGGGAGTCCCTGCAGCTACAGGTTCTGTAAGTGTCAAAAGCCCATTCTGCCTAGAAATGATATACCTCTTTATCAAAAATGGGGCAGAAAGTCTACTTTGTTCAGATCTAGGACACAGAGCTCACAGAGAGTAGTAGCCACAAGAACTAAATGCATTATTGATGAACAAAACAAAGAATTAATTTGCAGAAGAGGAAAATATTTCTGGTTTTTAACTTGTTTAACTGAAAGTCCATGTTTTTATGCTGGTGATAAGCTGTTCCATATAATTTGCTATGAGGTCTCATTAAACACCTGGGTTTCATGTCTTTCAAAAACGTAAATGCTTTCTAGCTCTTATTTAGCTTCCAAAGCCCCCAGTAATCTAAAGGAACATGAATTATTGAGTGGATAGAATTTGCTCAGATGACAATACACTCTGAATGTTTCTCTGTTCACTCACTTTCCAACATTAAAGGGACTACCAGTTTTAACACAGAAGCTTCAAACAAATAACCACTTCCAAGTTACTGGATAATGTCTTCATTATACGAAGGGGTATGCATTGACTCAGACTGTTTCAATATGCTAAGGTATAAAATCCCTCTACCCCTTTACTGTACACAGGATTTCCCACCTTTTGTTCCAAATTCGTTGCACTTGTTTAGACTACTAACTGATTCACTCTCTCTGGAGCAAAAGTAAGAAAACTGGGATAGCAAAGGGTATGAAATGAGAAGACACTTTTTGACTAGTGCACTTAAGCCAGAACAAAGAGGAAGTTTGCTGTAGGCCAGCAGTATAGCAATAATCCCCAGATGCAAGAAAGAAGAGACATGCCTTTGAGCATGAGTAGTATGTCTTGGAGTTACACCAGAGGTGAAGAATTTTATTCTCTTAACCACTTCCTCAGAATTGTGCTTAGATAGTGCGCAATCTAACCTGACTGGTAGAATTCTGCTTCCTTTTGTTTATTCAAACTGTAGTTTTCTAGCTACATAGGTCATATATTTGCCACTTGGACATAGGTTGAAATTCTATTATCCCTTCAATATGGACATATAAGCATTGTACATAAACTAGCATGTGCAGCAGGGTATGCACTGGCTGGGGTCCCCCCTGCACTGGCAATATGGTATGATGGGATCTGATGCTCAATCCCACAATCACACGTCCTGCCATATATGTGGCATGATAGGGGGCATGATTGTTGGGAACATACGTTGGATCCCATCTCACCTTTATAATGGCTGTTAGTGGCCTTAAAAATATAAATAATGTAACATTGGGTCCACATGTCCAGCTAGCCTAGTATCTTATACCTCAAAGTGATAGAAAGTCTTCTTGTTAGCACTAAGAGAGGTTATTATTGTTGCATTTGCAAGGCCACTATAGGAACTCTGGCCATGTCTACAGCAAGCACCACGCTGCACAGGTGTTACTGCACAGTCATTTAGTACTTGCATAAGCAAACAACTGTCATTTAGTACTAAACAACTGTGCAGTAAACAGTGTTACCGCACAATAGCATCCCTGCAAGTTTTTTTTTTTTTCTGAAGCTACTACATAGTAGAAACAAGCTACTGTGTACTAGCTTGTTACTACTGCATAGTAGCATCACATCATGGTTAGTGCCTCCAAGGGCTATTGTGCAGTAGGAATGAGCTACTGCACAGTAGCATCTCATGCAGATGCGGCCTCTGTATCTAGTTGTGGAGTCCTATGCCAGATTTGATGTAAAAACTTAATAAGGATTCAGAGAAGCATCACAAGAATGGTTTAAGCACTAGAAAACATGTCTTATAATGAAAGAAGTAAAGAGCACAATCTACTTTGCTCCTGTTAAGGAAGAGACATGGGCATGGGACATTACATTCGAATGGAAGTGTGATAGCAGAGTAATAGTAATCCAATAGATTGGAGCTGAAGATAACAAGCTAAGGAAGGAAGGAAGAAAATTGACCATTGAAACAATTTAGCAAAAATATTGTGGATTTGTCGGTTTCATATCATTTGAAATATTTAAATCAAATCAAGGATAACTTCCTAAGAAAAATGATGTTTTCCTAAGGAACACACTGGGATGTAAACTCTAATTATTGGGTTAGATGTCACTCAGAGGAAGTTAGACTAAAGGATTATACCAGTCCTTATGGTTCTAAAGTGGATTAATTTATGACTATCTTTGTTACTGTTTTTAATCAAAATGAAAGATTCCTTGGGGAAAAAAGTGGTTTTTTTTTTCTATAAAACATTTCACATTCAGGGAAAGGAGAAACCTACAAATTGAAAATATGTAACTAAACCAAATTAAAGCAAAATGCATTTTTCTTTAGTTAGAAACTGAAATCTACTATGTTTATATTTTTTGCATAAAAATGATGGATTTTTAAAATATTTTGGTCACCAGTTCTTGAAAGAAAGAAATATTTACTTCTTTTCCTCAGCCTGAAGATTCCCAGATCCCTCAGCCTTTCTTTGTATGGCTTACCTTTTAAGACTCTGATCATATGGGTGGCTCTTCTTTAGACTCTCTCAAATTTGTCCACATCCTTGTTAAAGTGCAGTACCCAGAACTGGATGCAGTACTCCAGCTGCGGTCTCACCAGTGCTGAGTAGAGTGAAAGAATCACCTCCCTGGCTGTCCTGGAGATGCAGCGATTGATGCGTGCCAGAGTATTATTTGCCCTACTGGCTACAGCATCACACTGCCAGCTTATATTCATACTGTAGTCTATTCATGAATGTGAATGTGTGATTGCACCAACACTTTTTTATCTGTATATCAGATATTCCATATCTCATTGCTGATTGACTTCCATCTGGAGTCAGCATCCTATATTACATGGATGGGAATCTCTGTTACATCAACCAGTTACATTCCAAGCTAACCAGTACTTCCAAAACTGATCATCAATATGCTGACAGTTGTGTTATATGTACACTCTCAAGTGAACTGTTGCAGGTCATGTTAAGCTACTTCTGTGAAGTACTGA
Organism: Crocodylus siamensis; assembly: GCF_052110815.1. NCBI lineage: Eukaryota > Metazoa > Chordata > Crocodylia > Crocodylidae > Crocodylus > Crocodylus siamensis. The sequence continues at coordinate 53,119,812 of NC_143395.1, forward strand.
AATTCTTGGGCACTCTGTCAGCATCACAAAAAACAAGACACTTTACCAGGCTGCCCCCCAACCCTGCAATTTTATAATTAAAGGGTAGTCTTTGGTGAATGTTAAGCAATTCCCCTTCCTGAGTAGTCATCTTTCTCATGATAAACAACACTGAACAAAATCTGCCAGTGCTGCCTTTGAATGTCTGCAAAGTCATGTTTTCAAAGATCATGACATCAGGACCCAAATCAAACTTCTTGCCTACCAGGATGTTATCATTCCTATTCTGTTTTACGGGTGTGAAACCTGGATAATGTGTCAGAAACACCTGAAAACCTTGGAATGTTACCATCAGCAATATCTTCAGGAAATCCTTCATAACAATTGAAGGACAGAAGAATGAATGCCTTAATTCTGGTTTAAGACAACACTATCAGCACTGAATATGTTTATAAGGCATCAGCTCCATAGGACAGGACATGTCATAAGGGTGCCTGACAACCAGCTCCTGAAACAGGTTCTACACTCACAACTCACCAATGGTCACCACTCTAGAGGCAGGCAAAAGAAGAGACATTTAGAAGACCAATGTGAAGAAATGTAATATTAATATCTATATCTGGGAGACTGAAGCACTGAATCCTTCCCAGTGGCACCATTAAATATAATAAAGTATGGATCATTTCAAGCAAATGTGCTTCACTATGGAGGCAAATAGGTAAGAGAAACAAAGTGAAAGAGTGATGATCTGATATCAGTAGGATCCATTCCTTTCTTCTGGAACTGTTTGTCTGCTCTGCAACAGAACACACAAATTTTGGATTAGCCTCTTAAGTCATCTCGGGACTCATTGATGACTTCCCTAACTGCTGGAAGACTACTGGAAGATTGTTATCCTCATATCAAGGGCCTGTTGATGGCAATGGATAGCATGTTCTCTATTGTAAAAGGTTAAAAATGGAATAATTCCTTTGATTTTTCTTCTTATTTTATATGAGTTTGGGTATTTTGCTGGTCTATAATTGGAAACCTGACAGCACTGTAATGCCTTGAATTAAGCTGATTGCTTTTGACAGGTACCATGTCACCATGGGATTCAACAAGATCCTTTGAAAGGTGTTACAGGAGGTGTGACAAAATAAGGTAGACTCAGATCTCCCTGTTTGGCCACTCAATGCAAAAAGGTAGACACTATAATAAACATTATTTTTTTGGAATGGAGGGTCACCTGATTCACAAAAGACATGGAGCAGTACCTTAACTCTAACAAGGGGTATCTAAAAAGGTTGAGAATCATTAGTCTATGATATCAGACGTCAGATTATTTCATGCTTATCTAATCAAATAAATAGAAATTCTAAATATAAAATAGAATTATATAGAAGAATCTTAATTTTATTCATGTATGTGTGTGTGTATATGTATATGTGGGTGCATGTGTGTATATATATATATTTCTCAAGGGCATTTGAGTTTTCTTTAAAACTATTTGTATGGACTGAATTTGTCAGAAATCATCTGCCTTATTACTAACCTATCATTTAAATACTAGTAATGTGGTATAATGTATACGTACTTACATGTAAATATGTATTATAAATAGATGACCACATTTTTTTCCAGAGCACAAAGTGCATTCTTTGGCTGTGGACAAGAGAAATTTCAGAGAATATTATGCTAAAGAATCTAGGTACTAGACAATAAAATGAGTATTTACTAGGCTATAATCATTTTGAGTAGGGCACAGTGATGTTTTCCAAAGGAATGAATTACCTACATGGAGCATAATGTTGTTATGCTACAGACAACCACGATTCTATTGTGTAGATGGCAACAGCTTGCATTTAGCTGTAAATGTTTCATTTTGTGCCAATAATTTTGTTGTGGAATAATTTTTAGTTATTTAGTACCAAGCATGTTTCAAGTACTGTCATGATGCCATTTTTATATTCTAAATATTACCCAGGAGAAGAAAAGGAGGAGGAAAAGTATGGCCTGTTGTTTAATGTTCTTTTATCAGAAGAAGCTTAGCTATTTCTAAACAATACAGCAGACTCTTAACAGATTGGAAACTCCTTGGATTGTTTGCAAATAAACCTCATCTCCCATCTAAGGAGTAATTATCTCATAGATATACAGATTTATGTTTTAAGACAAGAATGGATCCCTTCATCTGCATAATAGAGACGTAGGACTTCCCTATAATTCCTTTTTGTTTAATAGGCCTGCTTGAACTGAAATGCATCTTGTAATGGAAACAAACAAGCTTCATTTAAGCATTTTCAGTAATGGAGAACCCACTGAAACCCTCGTTATGTTTTCTGGTGTTTAATTACTCCGCTGTAAAATAAACAAACACACAAACAAAACAAGTCTTGCTATTTTAGTCTGAATTTGTCTACCTTCTACTTCTATTGCATTATAGCTTTGTCTTCTAGTCTGTAAATGATCTACGCTGAACATGGAATAGGAATGCAAACTACAAGTGCCAAAGACATCAGTTATATGTTTGGGTAACTACCATTTGAGATGCTTTAACATCTCTCTATTCTTATTAGGGAGGGCTGTAGAGCTATTGGCAGGTTAATATGCTTCTACCATGTCAGGTTCCAGCTGGTTATGACTTTAAAGAAGGAAGGGGGGCCTACTGGGTCCATTTTACTGATAGAAGGCATTTACCAGTACATCTAACAGCAGTAAAGATGGGAAGACCATTGGTGCTGATTGTTTTTCACTTAACAGCTTATTTTCTCTGGACCTGGGAAGCTTGAATTTGACAGCACCTTAGGATCAGGAAGAAATTTAACCTCCACCTTCACAACCAATCAATGCTGACTAGAACACCATGGAATAAGCACAAAGTTGAAGGCCTTCATCCACCCTATTAAAGCTGGATCATTATGTAGAAAATAATGTATGTGGCCCAACAGATGATAAGCAAAAGCGAGTATGATGTTATTGCCTGCTTAGAGGGCAATTTGCCTATGGACAGGGAGTCTTGTGTTTTGGTCCCTAATGCCAGATTTCTTTTTTTTTTTTTTTTTTAACCAGGGACGGCCTCGTATAAAATCCACAAACAATTTAGGTAGGAACCAAGATGGAGTGTGACACTGCATATCATATTAAATAAATACATATACAACATGTTTAGCATGCTTCTTTAAACAGCACTCCCTGCTGCTGCTTGGAGAAACAACAGTTTTTGCTTGAATCAGGAGTCAGAATGTTCCTTCCAAAGGAATTCCTACCTAACAGGGCCACAGAACCAGAACTGCTTCTTTTTAGTTACGCACATAGCTCTATGACGTAGTTCTATCAGGAGGGATGTAAGGTGCTTGCAGTCCAACTTTAACTAGTAAGCTACTGGACAAAAGGTAGACAACAATGTCACTCTAATGCTTAGAATATTAAATGGTTTCTGTGTATGTTTATTTTTTATCTGACTGAAGCTTTGGGTATTTATATGGAACTTAGGGATTTTCTCCAATAGAAATGGATCTCAAAAGAATGTAAAGGGAGACCAAGACTTAGATGACTGTTCAAGATTGCTTCTGCACAGTGGGCTAAGCCTAGACACTTAGGCAAGAGGAAGATGGATAAGGAACATGGAGGGCACACCTAAACATGTATATTATGTGATGCAATAAACTCTGCCACATATCACACCAGAGTGTATTGTTCCCAGATGTTCCATTTGAATGCGTGCCTAGGACTGCAGTACATTGAGTTAGGTTGAAGCAGCCACAGCTGGCAAGCCATCCGGGAAGTCAGCCTGCCAGCCCAGGGCTGCTTCAGCGCAGCTCACTGTGCTGCAGAGGGGCTGACTGGGGCTCAAAAGGTGCTCCAGTGAAGAGGTAGCTAGCAGGCAGCCCCCGCACTGAAGTACCCTTGTGCCCTAGTTGGCTGTGTCAGCGTCTACACATGCAGTGCTTTAGAGTAAAAAGCTCCCCATCAGTACTCGTATTTACAATCATTACCCTATTGTGGAGTTTATTAGTTTACTCCAGCCTAATAGGGCTGCACTTATACACATAGGACGTTTACTGCACAGCTAATTAGTTTACTCTGTAGCAAAAGTTTCATGTTGATGCACCCTGAGTCAAACAGAATTATGATTAGGGATGTAGATGTCTAAAAGCTGCGTAAGTGCCACTTAAATATTTTAGGCAGACAAGGTTTTTTGGGTAGATGTGATATCTTTTATTAGACTACCTGAGTGGTTGGGGGAAAGTTATTTGCAAGCTTTTAGGCACAATTACCTTTCTTCAGGCACAGGGAGTCTCTTTTTTTCTCAGACTACAAGGAGTGAAAAAAGCTAAACATGTGACAGGATGTCAGTGGGAATGTAAATAGATGGAAATTTCCAACCAAGAATATTGTGAGGTCCAACATCAATGCAGAAATCTGATCTGATTACATCAACACTATTGTGGTTTATCAACTATCACAATCATTGAAGGGAGAAATCATCCTGGAAAATGTAGGCCCGTTTCCCAAAATTTTGGTTGCTTTTCCTTGGGTACAGATTTCATTGTGTTTGCCGAGACTCCTCTGCTGGACAATATCCAAATCTAAATCTGTACTCTTATAAGACAATAACTGAGTTGGAGAAAGAGCCACTGTCTTCCCCATAATGCCCCCCCCCCCAAAAAAAATAAAGATTACATAGAAAAAAAGAAATGCAAGGTCTGCTCTCTGTATGGAAGTGGAATCTTATCAATTGTCACTTGCCCTGAAATTGCTCTTATGGCACCCAATCATTAAAGTATATAAAACAGAAATAAGTTTTATTATACATAAAAGCTAGATCATCCAAGAAAAAGTAACTGATACAATTGGAGACAAGCCATGCAACAAAAATAAAACAGAAAAATCTTGCCGTTTTTCAAACTAGAAACAGCTTCTGAGTGACTTCTTCAATTATATCCCTGCAGCCAGAAGTCCTGCCAGCTCTTATCAGATTGTACAGCTCTTCTCAGCTGGTGGACTAGAATGTGCCCTAGGCATAAGGGTTTCCTAGACAACCCTTTTTCCTCAAAAGGCATCTCTTAAATATCGTAGCAATATCTCCCCATCTTTGTTTCTCTGTTCGATTCTGGGGGAGCATATGAATTATGCAGATGATTTCCTTCCCCTAGACAAGCCTTATGTCTGACAATCTGAGGTGTTCTTCCTTTTCTTATTTATATTCAAGGAAAGCAGCAATATACAGATCCTCTCAATCATATTTTCCCTCAGCTACCTTTCATTCACAAGGAAAAGTGTCACCCTCCCAGCATGAGATTTCTTTTGAAAAGCACTTTACTCATCCCCTGGGTGAATTGAGTCATCTCCATTTGAAATGTAGTTAGCTATTGTTTACACACCCAGATCCCATCTGTGCCTCCTCATCAACACAGACCAAAATATTGTTGGACCAAGCAACATGAATTATAACGTGTGTGTTTTGTTCACCAGCTCCTCCACTAACATCATGCCGTCACCTGCTTGCATTAGTCCTCTGCTACGTAAAAGAATGAATAGGCATGGGTTTGACAGCAGTTCCAGAAACGCAGAAAAGCCCATGGTAGAACACTTTAACCTCCCTTGCTCACCTCAGAGTAGCCATTCTTAAACAACAAAACCTTAAAACCAACTTGAACTGGAAACTACAAAACAAGAAATTATCCACGGATGGCATAGTGTTAAACATAGTCTCAACAGACACTGTAGATTCTTATTCTATTACCTGGATTAGCTGTTAAATCCTGTGTCCCTCATGGTATTAACTACCTTGTTCATGTCAACTGATCCAGTCATCCCACTCTTTCTCTTAATAGTATCCCCTGCCCATCCCTTTCCCTTCTAAAAAACCCTTTCTTTCTACCAATCCACCTGTCCAAGTAGGTTGTTGCTTACAAAAGCTCATACTTCTCTAAACAGTGTGTGTATACATATACTTTCTGACAGTTAAGCCGACTTAACTTTTTTAAAGTCAATTTAACTATCAAAGCATACATGAAATATGTGGAACAGAGTAGACTCAAGTTTAGCACAAAATAATACACTTTCAGGGTGTGTTATCTTGAGACATATAAGTCAGCTTAGCTCACAAGATGGCTGCCACCATTCAAGGAGCTGTACATGCATATGCTCTGACATGGATTAACTTGAGTCAATTTAGTTAAGTCCACTTAATTAAGTCACATTATATAAACTTGACTTAACCCGTGTGTACGCAGTCAATGGTACTATTCTGCATGACCAGACTGACATGGTTAACTGCCTCTAAGTTCATAAAAAGATATTCTATTTTATCTTGTTTATATTACCTTGGCTCCTAGCATTGCTATACAGCCAGGGTGGGCAATTATTTTGGGCGGCAGGGCACTTACTGAGTTTTGGCAAGCTGTTGAGGGCCACATTTCCCTCTCCAGTGCAGGGAAGCAGGAACAGCCTCATGGTCCCAGGTCAGAAGCCTCTTCTAGGCAGGGGTTCTGGATGGGGGGAGCAGGGCTGGGCAGGCCTTGCTGCTGGGTCCTGCCACCAGCTTCCCCTGGCTCTGACTGCCCCTAGCTCCTGTCATCTTTAACAGGCAGCTAGGAGCAAATACTATTAATTTACTATTTTTTTAGGGGCCCTGTGGGCCAGATAGAATGGCCTGGTAGTCAGCTCCACCCCTGCTATACAGCTATTTAAAGAAATTCTTCTTGTCAATTCCCTTGATGTCATGATTGTTTTTTTCTTGACCTTTTTATATTGTGCTAAATATGTTTCCATTTACTGCCCCTTTTTCATTATCTTCTTTTGTTGTCTGTTTAATGTCTTCCTGACTAGGCAACTTATCCCCTAAAATATTTGTTTCCTTTCTCATGAAGCACATTTAAAGTTTCCAGCTGTCTCTTCCTGAACAAGGTGGACTACCATCCCCCAGAAACAACAACAAAAAATGCTACCTTCTTTATTATATACTGCATTGAACTATTGCTTATTGTACTAGGAAATGATGGCATAACCTGGATTGCAGTTCCAATTGGTATTAACTGGTATACGCTAGAACTTCGGAGTGTGGAATTTTAATTATACTGATCATGCAAGTAGAACAGTGAAAACAATTCACACTATATAATACTGTGCATGTTCTACATCTCATAGCTTAATTAAATCTGAGTAGCTACTTGAGAATACTGAAGGACTGGCAAATCCAATTATTCCAAAAAATGTAATGTAGTGCAATAAAAACTCAAATCACAGATTTTTCTGTAAAAATATACTTAATAAATCCCTACTCATCAGAAATTGCATTTAATTATTTATACTTTGAGCTCATCTGTTGCATAATGACATGTTGTCTTAGGTTGCCAGTCAGGGCTGTATTTTATAATTAGATCAGATTGATGGAGTCCAAGGTAATCTGTTAAAGGTCTGAATCAAAACCCTGTTGAAGTCTTCGAAAAAATATTGAGCTGATTCAACCAATGTTGTATCACGTTTATAATGCACAGGAGGATTCTTGCTGTTTGCTGTCATGAACACATGACTGAATTGATGAAAAGTTAGTGCTTTTTTTATTTGCTGCCAAATGGTTGGCAGTAGCAGGTGGCTCTTCATCTATATTTCTCATAACAAATAATTATATTAAATGAAGTCATGCAACCCATTTCAATGTCTTTATTAGTAGTCCTCAGGCTATAAGAGACTCCTGATTTATCTTTAAATCATTTTAAAATCATTGCAAACTATGATATTTTTTCCTCTCTCCTTTTTTTTTTGGTGCCTTCATAGTTCTAATTCCAGAGAAACTATTTCACCCATTATAACTTTAGTCTTTGTTTTACAAAGAAGAGTATAGAACTATGTTAGCTGTTTTGCAGCAGATGCATTATTCAGAAAAAAAGGTTGTCATATTGCCTCCAGCTGAGCCAGAGTACCCAATCTTGTTTTACCTTGTAAAAGCAAAAGAATGCATAGAAATTTCCCCACAGTACTTAACAAGTATGTCGACTCAGTACAGACTACAGAACATCCTCAGGACCCTTCCTAATGATTCCCTCTGCAGCCAGGCCGGAAACCTAAGGTTCTTTAATATTCTAGCTTCATTATTCTCATTTTCCATAATTTAACAACTTCTCATATTATACTTAATAGAAAAGTCATGCAATATTGAGCAGTAACTGCTGTTAATTTCCTGCTGTATATCATTTGCATTTTTTGTTGCTAGTAGAGAGTAATTAACATGCTCTAATTATCATACTGATTGTCTTCTTTAGCTTATGAGAATATAGTCATCTCAACCCTAGTTGATCTTACAATAGTACATTTTATTGCCTTCAATAATAGTATCCAGGGATACTCAAGGTATAAATTTTTACTGAAAAATGGTGTGATCTAGCAGTAACAGGTTCCCTAAATGGTTCAATTTGGAACAGAGTAATGTAAGTTTTTATAGTGTCTATCAAAAAATATGGAGCCTTGGTTCTGCTGTAGTACAATGCCATCCTTTTTAGTGAACAGAATTGCAGTTATATTATACTACTATCACAAAAAAATGTTTTCTTGTATTCCATTCAGATTGTCTTTTATTCTTCTTTCTCTTTGAGCAGTTAAGTGAGAAAACACTTCCAGCTCTGAATATGCTTACATGCAATAATGAGCAGTTTTCCTTGCAAGGGTATTTTTAGTAGAATAGACATTTTTCTATACAAAAATGTATTTTTTTAAATGGCAACTTCTACCTAATCAAAGCCTTTAGCCAATATTATGTTAATTTATAACCATGTTATAAAATGTAATGCGATGTGAAAAATGAAATGAAATCCTGTAATCTGAAATGTTCTATAGCAAAACACAATAATATAGATTCTTTTAACAATACACTTTATGTACAGTGAGGTACATGCAAATAGGTATCATTATTTTCATAAGATTGAGTCAAACAATCAACACAGTTGAAACAAAAGAAATTTTGCATAGGCTAATTGAGCATTAAGTTAGATTTGGTGCTTTATGTTTATTGAGCCATATTCTGCAGTTCTAGCTCAAGTAAAACTTTCATGGTTAAATCCAATCTCCATTTAAGTCAATGATAAAACTTTCATTGATTTAATCAGAGTTAGGATTATTGTCCCCAGTAATTTGATTGATAGTTTTAAGGCATGAGGAAATGTTTGTCACACCCAGTCAAGGTGTATATGGCTTACTTTAAGCCACTTACACCTAGACTGGGAACAGACATATGCTCCTATTTATGGGAGTGATTTGCACTCACATTTGCCACTTTCAAGAGTCATGCATGGAAACCAGAGTAAATAATTTGGGGAGGAGAGATGGGTAGGACTTGGGGATGTGGGGAATTTAGCAGGTCTACAGTGGGATTGGCAGGTCCAGGAGGGGGTTTGCAGAATCAAGGGCATTAGTAGGTCTGCAAGGAGGGAGGTTGCCTGATCAGTGGAGAGGTTAGAAGTCAAGAACATCCCAGTCAGGGTTGGGGGGAAAGCAATTAGAACAGCCCCAGGTCTAGGGTGAGTGGTTAAACTCTCCCTCCCCTGTGGTTGTGCTGTGAACATGTACAGGTGTTCACAAGATTGGGTTAACACTTTCCTATATTGGGTTAAGCCAGGGGTGGGCAATTATTTTGGGTGGAGGGCCACTTATCAAGCTTTGGCAAGCAGTTGAGGGCTGCATGGGTATCCCTGCCCCTTTACAGGTGCCTTGCCCCCTGGTCACCATTGTATGACTGAAAGTCTCATCCCCTAACCCCAGAAGTCGCTCCCCTTGCCCCCAGAAGTACTCCTTTCAGCAAGGGGTTTTGCCATCTTGGAACCAGAAAGAAAACAATTAGATTCTAAAAAGTGAACATCTAAAGCATTGATTTGATTTCAAAAAATATTTTTGTAATGGTTTATGTGTATACATGTAGTGTATGTATAGGTGATTATATATAATTGCCTAAAATATAGCTTTACCTTTGTATATTTTTGTGGGGTATAGTTTTGTGGGGTGCTGAGGGTCTGTGGCTATGTGGGGTATAGGGAATAGTGTGCGGGTATGTGGGGGTGGATTGGTGTAGGGGTGTGTATGGGGTGAAGGAGCATGGGGGTGTGGATATGTGGGGTGTGAGTAGGTTTGTGGTTTCTGGGGGGTTGTATGTGGGGGGAGGGTGGCTAGGGTATGTGAGGGGGTGAGGGTCTGCATGTATGGCAGAGTGAGGGAGTGCATGTGTATGGTGGGGTGTGCATGTAGGACTCACCCTATGTACACACACACACAGTTTCTCCCTAAACACACAAATAGTCCCTCCCTACATGCACATGTACACATGTGCACACACACACCCTGGGGTACTAGTGCAGCCCTGTGCTCTCATAGTCTGGCAATGCAGCCAGGAGCCAGATGGTGCTACAGCAGTGAGCTGCTGCATCCTGCCGGTTCCCCCTAGGCCTTGCAGCCCCTAGCTCCTAGCTCCTGTCATCTTTAACAGGCAGCCAGGAGCAGATAAATATTTTCTAAATAGAATGGGCTGGCAGGCTGGATCTGGCCCACAGGCTGTATTTTGCCCACCCATTGGTTAAGCCAATCTATATCTAAGTTATTGCACCTACTTGGGTGAATTAACTTATATTGGGTGCCATTTTTCCCAACTCAACCCCTCTGAATGCCTGCATAGATGGTTAGGTCAATTTAAATACAATACCCTTATTTGTGTAAAGACACGTGACCTTAACACAGTGAAATCAAAGGTCATACTACAACCCATACTCAGAAATGATCAGACTAGAAAGAAATATTCCCAAACCCTCTACTCTTGACTTTCAAACAATTCCCTAACCTTGCCCAACTCATCCTCAAAAGAAAATTACCCACTGCTCCATGAATATTAAATGCCTTCCCTTAGCAATAGATGCTTAACCTGTAAACACATCTCCACTGTTGCTACTGTCAACACACCCTACAATGAACCCATAAGAATCCATGGACCCTACACAACCCTTTTCCCAAAATATGGTATATTTGATCCATTGCACCAAATGCTTTCTTGGTACCTATGTGGGTGAAATTAGACAGCAATTACAGACCAGGGGTGCATCTACACATGCAAGCATATGCACTTGCAGCAGCTCAAATAGAAGCAGTGCAAATTTGAGCAAGACCTTTTTGCCTCAGTGCATGTGCTTGGACATGCACTTTGTTGTGGAACAAATTGTGCCACTTGGGGCAAAGGGTGCCAGACACCCTGGAGGGTCCCATCCCCCACCCAGGTCCCCAGCTCTCCCCTGAAGGGCCACAACCTCCCTGCCCAGGGTCCCTGCTCCCCCCTGGAGGGCTACAGCTGCCCTGCCCAGGGTTCCAGGCACTGTGGCGGGCCCTAGCCCCTATGCCCAGGGTCCCAGCCCCCCCCCCAGAGGCCCACAGCCCCCCTGCCCAAGGTCCCAGCTTCTCTCTGGAGGGCCACAGCTGCCCCACCCAGGGTTCCAGGCACCCTGTAGGGCCCCAGCCCCCATGCTTAGGGCCCCAGATTTCCCCTGGAGGGTCCCAGCCCCCCCATCCAGGGCCCAGAACTTACATTTCACTGTAGCAGTGGGAGTGGGGTGCTCTAAGCCATGGTGGTAGGACCTGGCATGGTGTGTGGCAACCACATGCCAAGCCCAGCTGGATCCTGCCGACTCTAGGGCAGCTCCTGCCTCCCGGCTAGGACGGTCTGGCCAGGTGGCAGGAGCAGCACTGGGGCTGGCAGGATCTGGCTTGGCTTGGCATACAGTCTCCCCACACCACACCGGGTCCTGCCACCATGGGCCCGGCCCGACTGGGTGGCAGAAGGACCCCAAGCCTGGCAGGACCTAGCTGGGCTCAGTATGTGGTCCCTGTACATCGTGATGAGTCCCACCTCTTCCCTGCTGCCTGTGGGGAGGTGGCACATGCCAGGACCTGGCCCAGCCTCATCTGGCTCTCTAGTCCAGCTCTGCATGCCTCCCAGAGCCATGCACGCCTCCCTGTGTGCACCTCCTGGAGCCGTGCGACCCGCTCTGGTACAATGCCAGACTAGCAAATGGCACCAGTCTGGGCCAGGTCTTCATCCCCCACTGCCCTGGGGACATCCCCCCTGCCACTCACCAAACTCCCGCTTCATTCCCCTGCCACCCCTCACACCCACCTACTTCCATAAACCTCCCACACCCATTCCCCCACTTACCATGGACAGTGCTGGGGCCAGGGGCAGCAGGAGCACCAAAGAGATGCTCTGGTCAAAACTGGAGTGTCTCTACTGGACAACTGACTCCAGGCACAGTCTGGGACCATGCCTTGCTCCGCTTTTCTGTGGATCAGGTTTTTTAGACCCCTGGATATCCTTGCAGTGTGGGGAACATTTTTTTGATCCTGCATGTGCATCTTGCCCCATCTCAAAGGGGTTTGAGACAGGGCAAGAGGCATGTGCATGCTCATCTGGATGTACCCCAGAAAGAACAGGAAAAAACAAAAAAAAACCCAAAAAAACCCTCTATAAAGGACAGACACATACATACATCACTAGGAGCATGTTTTTCACAAAATACCTACTCCCTTTCTGACCTCACTATCTTTGTCCTCAATTGATATCTACCAAATAACTTTAAAGAATGAGATTAGGAACAAAAAATCATAAACTGGTTAGACACTAGAAACCAAGGACTGAATACCAATATTGATTTTATGGCACTATTTTTCCTGAGTCTTGAAACTCTACATGAAAGAGATAATAAAGTCCCTTCTCCATCTTGATAAGTCTTTATCTTCCAGTAATCACATTGCTTTTCATCTGCTAATTTTTAGTTTGTCTCCTATCCCTAGTAATTTCTTTCTGCCCCTTCTACAACATAACATTTCTATTCTCTGTTCTTAATTATTCAACTGTCTCTGTGTTTGCTTCTTTACTCAGACCTAATGAAGAATACCTTGCAGTTCAAAACTTATCTAACTTACATGAAACATTGAGTTGGTCCACTAAAAAGTATCACCCAAAAAAACTCTTTGCCTCTGTCATCAAAGAGAGGCTGTTCATATGCTCAGCATCTCTGTTATAGGAAATGTTTTCTTATGCCTTTGCCTCCTCTCTCATATTAGCTGCCTTCAAAGCATCAAAACTATGCCATGCAGGGAAAGTGAAGAGCGAGCAGAACTGGGCAGGTTAATATATTTCTTCTTTCAGGCTAATAAAGTCTGGTCTAAAGCATCAGTCCCTTTGTTCTAGAATGGCAAAGATCACTGGGAGTCATTGATTGTAGGAATGACAGAACCACTACCATTAAGTAGAAGAGAGACGCCAAGGACAAAGTAAATCAGCAAAGAATGAAAAATATAAATTCTAAGCCTTCCTATGCAAACACTTTCTTTGAGCTTGTTACATTCATACTGGGTATATCTACACATGTAACTACTGCACCTAAAATTTTTGTGCATAAAATTCAGGCTCATTAAAGAGCTTTCCAGTGCACATCTACATATATGCCCCCACTAGGAGCAAATTGAGCTCTACAGGAGCAGCCCAGTCCAGAGCTACTCCTGCCCTTCTCTCTCCTCCTGCCCTTTAAGCTCCCGTAGATGCCAACCCTGGAATGACAGGGGTTATGTGGGCCTACTTCCAAGCTCTAGACAGCCCTAGACGGAGGGATGCAGAGAAGCTGTCCCAGTTCAGCAAGCAGTTGTCTCAGCCAGGAAAGAACAGTCCTGATCTCCACATGGCTGGTAGACAGCTGTCAAGCAGCCAGGACAGCTCTCCATGCCCTGTGAAAACTGGGATGTATCTTGATCTCCACATGACTGGTAGGAAGCATCCCACCAAGCCAGGACAACTTTCTTCACTCCCTTCAGCCTAGGCTGATGAAGAGCGATTTGCTTCCAGTCAGTGTCTACATGTGTGGTAAGGGTGAATTTTTAGCACCTACGGTACTAGAAAATGGTTAATTAATCTATTGCTTAGAAATTGCTGTGCACATGTAGATGGATGGTTTACTGAGCATTAAATGAGTGTAATATTCAGTAAAGCATCTTGTGTAGATCCCCTTTCCCAGAACTTGTGTTAATACTTAACAGTTGTTTAATTAAGATGGTATTAGATTTCAACTCTTAACAATGAGTGCCACAATGGGTTTCAGTTGCTGTATTTGTATCAATATAGACAGATGCCTAAGTTAGTTCTTTCTTGTTTAGATCAGTAAAAAATAGAATCTGACTTTGCAAGCCTGTCTCTTTATATGGCTATCCTAAGGTCATTCCAAATTTTATATACTTAGGGATGTATGGAAACTGGAGTCACTTATGCCAAGTGTTCCTCTAATGTGTTCCTTACACTTAGTGATCCCAGCCTTACTCCATGCTGTTGTAACTGATGCAGAGCTAAAGGCACCATACAAACAGGGGATGAATAAATACTACAGTCTGATATAATATAAAGACCTGACCCAGCATTCTCCAAATCCAAAACTAAGGAGGAAGGTACAGCTAAGAATGGGGGCAGTCCTTTGATAAGCCTCATTCCATGAAATAGTAGTATTGTAGACTCATGTAACATTCCCAGTCACCATCTGGTATTTATTTTGCTGGAAGCTTTCCAAACATACAAGAAAACACTCTATTTGCTTCCCAATCACATTTGAAACAAGTAACTGGGATAATGCATTAACTGAGATCCACACAGATGCCTAATCTAACAAGGAAATATCATTAGGGGCTGGAGGACACTTTTGCTTTGCAATACTCTAAGAATTGCTAATGCTGGTAACCTCCATTTCCTGCTTGTAGTCATAGTGTGGCATTCTATTCTTCCTGGTCAAAAAGTGGCCATTTTTGGTCATATACAGGACATTTAATTCCCTTTTTTTTGCCCAGAGAAATTCTATTCTGGAATGCTTGGATGATTATGTACAACTACACAATTGCACAAAGTGAACATGAACAGTATTAACCATACTCTTTTTGGTGCCTGAAAATGGAATTAGTCCAAACACCTGACATCCTGTGACAGCCAGAACCAAAGAAATTAATAAGCAATAAATATGTGCTTCTTAGAGGCATTTGGAATTTTTGTCTAATATAAAGCTTGTAAATTTGTAACCCACAGATGTGACTTGTAACTGTTTGTGAAACTGACGGGCCTAAGAACCAAAGCTATAGCTGTAATATTAGCTGACCTAATGGCTCCTTCTTGTTCAGAATTTAGCCTTGATGATGATAAAAACAAGATTCAACCACCTGGCCTACCCAGCACATTCTAGGAAAGCATGTCTCAAAAAAGCATAGTCAGAGAGTTCTAAAGGAGTTAGATTTAGGCAGACTAATGTTAATTTCAGACCAAAGATGCTGCATTGTAATTTGCTTATTGGATAAACCCAAGTTTGTCCTTTTATAATAATTTTTAACACCTTTTAATCCCATAGGGTAACAGCTAAAGGGCAAGATTGTGAATGGCTCTAAATCCAACAGATTAGCATAAGACTGGGTTTAAAAAGCACGTGCATCAGGTGACCAGCAGGAAGGCGGGAACAAACTGTCACTCCTGTTCCATGCCGAGATCCTGGACTCCCTGTGTGAGTGAGGATCAGATCCTGATCAAGGGAACTTCCCTGGTAATCCCTCTGACAGTGTCGATCGGGGATGCCTGACTTCTCTGGAATCACCTGGTGAACACTTGACATTGAGGGACTATAGATAAGTTGCAACCCATGTCTGTCTATTTGTTGTTTTAAACAGCCAATGGCTGACACCCTCACAGTGCTCAGCCAGTCTGCGACAAATTGATCTATTTATCTGTTGTTATATTTTACTATTAGCTCTTTCATACTGCATTATCTGCTTATCACATTTATTTTTCTGTTAAATGTTGTGTGTAAGCTACAATACATTTGCCATTGCTTCACTCTTGAGCTCTGCCTCCTTAGTCTCAAACCAAACAGACCAGTGGCTAAATTAATATGCTCACAGTGCCCAGCTAGCCTATGACACACTCAGAATCCCAAACTCATATTTAATTTCCTGAAAATGGAATTAAACCAAGCACCTTACTCCCTGAGTTAGACTGACAAACACTAGGGGGTGTTCTTCTCTCTTTTACCTCATATTTCAGTGGATAGAGGACTTAATTAGCAGGAGAGTGAGCAAGAGTGAAATGGTACTTACAGAGTTGTGCTCGGTAGTCAAAGATCCATATTCAAACCCTAACATGGTGTTTTGTGTCTCTGAGGCAGCAGTAGTGGGGTGCAGAGCCCAGCCCACAGCAGCAGCCTGTCTACACCCTCTGCATGAAACCAGGGGCCATGTGCCTCCCATGCATCACCTGGGGTGCATGCAGCTGCAGGAGCCCCTTCCATCCTCTTGGATGAGCTGCCTGGGTTCCAACTGTCCTATGACATGGCCCAGCCTCAAGACCCTATTGGTCACTGCACCACTCACCCATCATTGTTAGGGCCTCGATCTGTTCCCCCACATCCCTTCCCTCTCCCCCATCCCCTCTCCTTTCACAGACTTACCTGCTGGGCAGTGTGTGTGTGTGTGTACTTAGCCCCCCAAAATAATATTTTTTTCCCTCTGCCTATGATTGTCAGCAATCTTGCACAATTATGTAGTGTTCCATAGAATTCCTCTGGGCAATATTACTCTGTAGATAGTCCAGAAATGACCACTTTGATGACAAGAAAGAGTAGAATATCACCTGTGGTCTTTTATAATTTACATTCTCTTAAGAATTTTTTAATGCTCTTTCTCCCTAACAATCTTCAAATACCTAAAGCATGTTATAAAAAGGACTGAATAGACTTTTCTTTGTGGATATATAGGACAAGACTAGAAGTGATGGCTTCAAATTGTACCAAAGGAAACAAACTGGAAATTAGGAAGAACTTTCTCAATATGTGGGCAGTTACACATTGGAACAGGCTACCTAGAGAAATTATGAAATCTCCATTCCTAGAAATGTTCAAGAGCATATAAAAAAAGAGAGTTGACTGGGATGGTTAAGTCAGGGATGAACTTGCCTTGGACAGAGGCTGGATTGGATGACCTCTTGACGTCTCTTCCAGCCCTACTTTATTATGCTCCTATGATCCTATTTGCTTCATATTGTTTTTCCTATTCCATATTTGGACTGAGGAAAAATTGAATCATATTGTTAAGTCATAGATACCTTAAATTCATCAAAATGTTGAAAATCATCTTTGCTTTCTTAGTGGTAGTGACTCATAGAAATAATTCATAATTAATAAAATCAATAATTTCATTCTTCCATTTGAAATATAGGTACTTAGCCTACTGCACAAGAAATTTTGAAATATGGGGAAGAGAATACAAAACACACGCACAAGAGTGATATTTTATAGTGTGCCATATTTATTTTCAAGTTTATCACAAAATATATACATTTTTTCTGAATTATATTTTTAGCTAATAGCTATGATTACAAAGCATAGAATCACTTGCACCAAAAAAACATAATTAGTCAGTAGAGGGTCTTAATGATGTCCCTCTCAAATAAATGGTTTAAATGACCTCACAAAATAAATATGTATTTATTAAAATAGTAAGATACTATTTATTTCTGTATTTCATAAAAAATGCTTATTCTAGTGACAATAAAGTGTTTGCGAATTAATTAGAGTAGGTTAATCTATTAATTGCATACATTGTATTCTTAGGCTTTGGGACTTTGACTTTCATTAATTTTATAGAGCACTTTGAGATCCTGGAATATCAGCCCACAGAGGAGACCCTGGTGTTAAAAAACCCCAAAAACATCACTAAAAAAAACAGTGCGGCACATGTGACGTCAGCATCTGTTGCCAGAAACAGAGCCTGGCTGGCCAGAGCCAAGCTCTGGTAGCTGTCCAGGCCCTGAGTGGTTGGATTAGTACTGCTGCTGCCCTGGGAGGCCCCCAGTACTCTAGGCAAGGCTGCTGGGGATATCACCTTATCTCCTGTCCCCCACCTGGTTCAATTTGCTGTGCAGCAGAGTACGTACTACTGCTATATGTGCCATGTGCCTCTGCATGAATATGCTTGTCTGGATGTGCCATCTGGGTGCCTAACCTGAGTTAGGCATGCAATCAAGGCACTTCTCTTAACATGCAATTAAGAACCCAGAATATACTGTTAACTGCAGACATGTACAAATGTTGTTTGTGGTCTTTGAAAGAAATGAGATGCTCATTCTTTTCCCTTAACACTAAACTCCTAAAGGAAGTGGTAGTGCAAGGTGCATTGCTTACCCTGTATACATGAGTTCTAACACTAAGCTAAAAGATTGAAGGGCTTTCCTCCTCATGATTTCTGGTAATTTTTTGTTGTTGTTGTTCTCTCCTACTGAAGCTTTCAGATACTTACAGAGTTAGGTGTGAACATGTGAACATGTTCAAAAGGGTAACATTTCAAAAGGATGGCAGCTGTTACATTCCAATTGTTATGTGTGAATGAGCTGAGAGCAATTCAAATGTATCAAAATCACTACACCTTTAACCCTGGGTGAAGCAATGTTAAAATTGGAGTAGTTTTGCTATGTTTGAATGTTTTGCAGCTTATTCACAAGCAATAATTAGAATATGCTAGCTGTATTTCTTTTTTAAAGTTCTCCTTTTGAAATGGCTTTAAATGTCTACACATCCACACCCTTCTGCTATCAGAACTAAGCATTGATGGTCAGAAAGGAAAGGTGAGTTACATGGTAAAATCTAAAATCTGTGTAAATAGAGTTAAATTTCACGTATTCATCGTACTGTAAATATAGAAGGGCCAGTAAGTAATTTATTAAGTACCTAAAGGGGTAGCTAGTCTTGGGCATCTTCATTTTGTGCTTTATTCATATTGGCTTCTGTTATGTTTTAAAAACACGCCTGAGCTTAAATAATTTGCTATTTGCCTTATTCCTCATAAAGTCATGAAAGGGATGGCCACTGGTCTGGTGCCCAGGGTCCAAATTACAACTTGAGTCTGAAAAAATTTTGGCTGGGGTAGGGGCTGTGCACACAGATCCCCAGCAGTACCATGGGGCTGTGGCCAGCAGTGGTGGCAGCTGGAACGAACTGTTGCTACCACCACCTGGGCTGCTCTGAAAGGACTGGGGCAGGCTGGAGGCTTTGCACAGTGGTGCATGGGCTTTGGGCTGTTGGTGTGGGGGGAAGGGGTGCTGATCAGCCCATGGGGGGGGGGGTCTCATCTCTTATGGGGGAGGTGGGCTCTGCCCCCTGAGCTCCCTCATAAATCAAACCCTACTGGTGCCCATAACAGCACCAGAACAATCTGGGAAGTAAAGGAATTGGGCATGGAAAGATGTACTGTATCTCTTGTATCTTCATCTGTTAGTGGTTCTGACTATAATAGGGCTTATAGTATTCTGATGGGTCACTACTTCTGCATGTTGCTATTGATTTTTGTATTCCAGTGTGTTAGCATTAGCTACAAAGTCCTGATGCTACCCATGAGCATGTCTACATGAAATGCTGTATTATTCAGTAGATTAACGTGCTGCATACTAGAGGGCATATGTCACTGGCATTCCCCAGAGACAGCTAGCAGAGGCTTAAGGTGTGCCACTACTGGTTGTCCCCAGGGAAACAAACACCCACACATGTGTGGGTATGACCATGAAGTATCTATTTTCTTCTTTGATAGTATCATAGTTGGTAGGGTCGGAAGGGACCTGAGTAGATCACCAAGTCCGACCCCCTGCCATGGCAGGAAAGAGTACTGGGGTCAAATGACCCTGGCGAGGCATTCATCCAGCCTCCTCTTAAAGACCCCCAAGGTAGGAGCCAGCACCTCTTCGCTTGGAAGTTGGTTCCAGCTCCTGGCTGCCCTGACAGAGAAGTAGCGTCTCCTGATGTCTAGCCTGAATCTACCCTCTGCCAGCTTGTGACTGTCATATCTAGTCACTCCTGGTAGTACGCGGTGGAACAGGAACTCCCTCAATGCCTGCTGATCCCCCCTCACCAGTTTGTAAACAGCCACTAGATTCCCCCTCAGCCTCCTCTTGTGGATGCTGAATAGGTTCAGGTTCCTTAACCTCTCCTCATAGGGCCTGCCCTGCTGACTCCTAATCATGCAGGTGGCCTTCCTCTGGCCCCTCTCCATGTTGTCTACATCCCCCCTGAAGTACAGCACCCAGAACAGGACGCAGTACTCCAACTGTAGCCTGACCAGTGTCCCATAGAGGGGGAGTATCACCTCCTTGGACCTGCTTCAGATGCATCTGCAGATGGATGACAAGGTACATTTGGCCTTCCTGACCACGTCCACATACTCTCAGCCCATGTTCATTTTGGCATCAATAAGGACTCCAAGATCCTTTTCTGCCTCTGCACTGACAAGAAGGGAGTTCCCCAGCCTGTAAGTATAATGCTGGTTCTTTCTCCCCAGGTGCAGTACTCTGCACCTGTCAGTGTTGAAACCTACCCTGTTCTCATCCGCCCACCCCTGTAACCTGTCTAGGTCCAATTGCAGCCTATTTCTCCCTTCTAGTATGCCCAATTCTCCCTACATCTTAGTGTTGTCTGCAAATTTGAACAGGGTGCTTCTGTCGTCTGTGAATTTGAACAAGGTGCTTCTTTGTCAGCCAACATGATGACCTGTGACCAACCTGATGATGAGACAAGCACTGATTTAATTACATAACCTGGGCATGTTATTACTTGGGCACTTTCTCCCTCTATAAGCTATTGCCTTCAAAATGTTTTGCCAAGAATAACATAATTCTCATTCCTTGCCTTCAGAAAGGATTTTACTCTATTGTATTTTATATCCAAATCTGTCTCGTTGGCAAAGAATGTTTTGTAGTTAATATCCTCTTTGGGATTATAAACAGTTCCCCAGCATGGACTAGAGGCCAGATTAATTTCTCAGAGAAGTACAGGTAAAAGAAAAACTATATAATTTCACATATGAAAGACCATGTTGCTCAACCACAAAATCTCAGTTGAAACTGACTTTTTGGCATCTAAAACCTTTCTTTCCCATCCTAAATTTTTTATCAAAATAATGCCATATCATCTAAAGTTTTCCTTTATGTGCAACCCCCCACTTAAAAACAAACAAAGAGAAAATGTTCAGAAAGCTATATATTTTTTAATTATTTTGACTTAGTTAGAAATGTAATCTTTTCAGGATGGAATGATAAAGGAGGACATTGATTTTGAATTGAGGAGCTCTGAAAAAATCTGTTCAATCCAAATTTTGAGGTAGATGAATAAGTGGCTAATTCATGTTTGTGATGTTTCAAAAGACATTTAAATCTAAAAGAAATATATAATATTAAGCATTAAAATAATCTCCTTAGTGGATCTAGAGTATTTTTCCATATTTTCTACAAACCATTGGAACCATGTTTATTCTGGGTATATACCATATATATTTATTTTATAGATGAGCAAGGTAAACAGAAAATGAATTTCAGGGGACCAAACGGAATAAACAGTATTTTTTATTGCACATTTCATATCTTTTTTCAGGAATTTGGTCCACAATTTTTCCTCCTTAATGATTTTCATTATTACTAAAACACATTAAAAACAAGAATCAAAAGAAATAGAAGCTTTGAATTGAGTAGGGGGTGTAAAGGAAGAAAGAAACTTACCAATTTACACTGCTGATGATTAAAAATAGGCAAGTGAATACTATGAAATAATCAAACAATTACAGTTAAATAAAAATAGATCAACAGATACAGATGAGAAAAATCATAGGGCATGTCCAGACAAGTGCGCTCATGCCTATTGCCCCATCTCAAACCCCTGTATATTCAGGGGTCTAAAAAAAATTGAAGTTTAAAAAAGTAGAGCAGGGCATGGTCTGGGACAACTGAGGCAACTGGAGGCTGGGTACTCCACAGAGATGCTCTGGCTGCCAAAGCATCTCTGTAGTTGGCCCCTCGCCCTGGTGCCGAAACACGTAGCTAGCCAGGCTGCGTGTTCAGCACCAGGGCTCCAGTGCCAGTGAGTAAGGGTCAGGGGGTCTGGAAGAGGGGGGAGGGGATATTTTACAGAGTGACTTTGGAACTTTTTATCAGGGATTTTTCAGTTTTCCAATAAGGAACACCAAAATTCCTGCTAGGGAGGCCAGTGGCAGGACCCTGCCTGCTCAGAATTGGCACCTTGGACCCAGCTGGCTGTGGCTGACCTCCTGGCCAAATGGAGCCAGGAGGACATGCTTTGACAGTTCAAAGAAGGCCACCACATCTGGAACATTTTCCAGGTGATAGCTGCCCAGATGGCCCGGCAGGGAGCACATGTGGCAGTAGTGCTGCACAGAGGCCAACCCTACAACCACAGTCTACTGGTAGCTGGCTCAGAGGGGCAGATGGCTCTACTGGCTGTGCAGTCCCTATCCAGGTCTGGCAAGTGCACAGCAGGTCACAGCCAGGCAGCAGCCCCCATTGCCAGACTGCTGCAGCAGGTAGAGGGTGCAGGGAATTCTCAGGGCTGCTTTAGCAGTCCAGTTGGCACAAGGGATAGTGTCCCCAGGTACCAATTGGCTGGGACTCAGAAGCTCCTGAGAGCTAGTAGCCCTGAGATACTTGCCAGGGCTGCTTTTTATACTGGTGAGGACACTGAGAGGACAACTTTTTTTACTGCTAGGGACAGCACAGGTGCTGGCCCCAGACTCTAGCCCCCCCTGGCTGCAGATCCGGGAGAAGCCAGACAGTGTTATTTTGCCACAAGTGGCACAATTTGTTCCACACCAAAGTGCATGTCCGAGCATGTGCACTGAAGCAAAAAGTCCTAGCCCAGATTTGCACCACTTCTTTTTGAGCTGCTGCAAGTGCATGTGCTTGCACCCATAGATGTACCCATAGATGGTAAGGGAACTAGATAATAACTTATTAACAAATAACACTGTTTTTGTTTTCTTTTATAAAAACATACAGAATATTTGAAATATGCATCTGTTAATCTTATTATAGGGACTTCAAGTGATATTCTGCAAATAGTGATATCAACAAGAAAATTCCCATTGACTTCAATCCAGGATTTTATCCCTTAATGCTGGCAACGTTTCTTGATATTGTAACCTAACATTTTAGTAGTAAATAATTATACAAACAAAAATATTTGTAAATGTTTTAAACCATTTTAGGATTTTAGGACTACTTGAGATTTCCCAGTACTAAATCATGAATTCTGCCCAACACCTGCTAACATAATTTTCACATTACTCAAATATGGAATACATGTTGATATAATCTCATGGCTGTCTACATTGTGGGGGATAGATACCCTATTTACCAGGGAACCCCTCAGAGTTACTAGAAACAATGGCCATAAACTGAAGGAGAGTAGTTTTACATTGGACATGAGGAAGAAATTCTTTATGGTGAGGGTTGCCAAAATATGGAATAGGCTTCAAAGGGAGGTGGTGCTTGAAGGTGTTCAAAAGAAGATTAGGCAAGCATGTGACTGGGGTTACTTGACCCCAGCATTCTTTCCTGCCCAAAGCAGGGGGTCAGAATTGATGATCTAATAGGTCTCTTCCAACTCCAGAAATCTATGAATCTATGAAACCTAAGTCCTCTTTCTCAACAAGTTTTGTAATCAGGCTTTTATCTGACAACACATCTGTCATGAATTTCTTAGAGCAGAATTAACATCAAATAGGTGTCACCATGGAATAAGCAGCATGGCTACTTTTGAAGAAATAAGGCAGGAGGTCTACTAACAAACATTTGGTATTCTTATCAAAAACCAAATCCCTCCTATCCCTTTGTTTTCTTAGGGTCATAGCATCATAGCAAAGTAGGACTGGAAGGGGCCTCATAAGGTCATCTAGTCCAGCCCCATGATCACTATTAGGCAGGATCATGCCTGACTAACTCATCCCAGCCAGCAATCTGTGTAACCTGATTTTGAAAGTTTCTAAGGATTGAGATTCCACAACTTCTTTAGTTAACATGTTCCAGTGACTGACCATCCTCATAGTCAGAAATTTCCTCCTATTCTTCAGCCACAATTTCCCTTGCTGCAACTTGAACCCATTGCTCCTTGTCCTGCTCCCTACAGTCACAGAGAAAAGCCCGTCTATCCTCCATAATCTCCAGTCAGGTATTTGAAACTGTTATCACATCCACTAGTTGTAGATATCATTATTTCCAAAAGTAATGAATTTCCATTAGCTAAAAAAAAGAATTCCTTTTGGTCAGCCTTGTTCAGCAACTCCTCTTCTTGATCCTGATAGGCTTCCTCCCACCATTCTACTGCAAGCTCACCCAGGCCTGGTTCGCCTTCTTTTGCATAAAGCCCCTGCCAGGAGCTTTTCAGGTACTGCAAGACCCTTTTGTCCACAACCTGGCTTTCAGTGCAGGGCACCTAGAATCACCTCCTAAAGCCTTGTCACATCCTTGGTCATGTAACACTGCCAAGTCAGTCCATTTCCTTGAGACAGCCATGTCCACCTGGATCCTGGGTTAAGTCCTAGTCACTTGGTTAGGCCTACACTCTATCCGCTTTGCTTTGTGCCTCTTAGCTGAAATGAAGGCCCCTCACCTGGTGGATGCTGCTTCTGCCCTAGAGAATTACATTTACTCATGACTACCCGATGGCAACTCGTTGGACATGACATTGTCATTGCTGCCTCTCTCTGTGGCCATGGATGGTATGGGTGTGCTAAGAGAGCCCTCTTTGATTCATATTTGGATTCAGCCCAAATCAGGGACAGTGATTTGATTTGTTGATTTGGATCACTGTCCCTGATTTGATTCAGCTGAATCTGAAGATTCAATGCTGATTCAGAGAATCAGCTATTTGGCCACTGACACAGCTTTAAATGTTTTTTCTACATCCCTTGAGGTACCAGCATGGCTTGTGAACGTTGTGATGCTGGAGTGGATGGAGCATCCCACAGAAGTGTGGGGGGACCTCCACGTGCTCAGCAGTGAACCCGGAAGTGGACCAGAAGTACTTCCAGTCCACTTTCAGGCCAGCCAGGGAGCACACAGTGGGGGGAGGCTGTGCCTTCCCAGCTAAGCAACGGGCCATGGGGTGACCTCAGGTGCCCCTCCCCCCCGGCCCAAGAGGCACCAGTTGCTGAGCTGGTGGGGGGTGGCCCTCCTAGGACGATTCAGAGTGACCTAAACTAATTGGAGGATTGGGCCAAAAGAAATCTCATGAGGTTTAACAAGGGCAAGTGCAAAGTCCTGCACTTAGGACAGAACAATCCCATGCATGAGTACAGGCTGGGGGCTGACTGGCTGAGTAGCAGCTCTGCAGAAAAGGGCCTGGTGGTTACAGTGGAAAATAACTGAATATGAGCCGGCAGTGTACCCTTGTTTCCAAGCAGGCTAACGACATATGGGGCTGCAATGGTAGTAGTGTTGCCAGGGAAGTTGCAGCAAGTTGTAGGTCAAGGGAAGTGATTGGTCCCCTCTATTCAGCACTGATGAGGCCATATCTAGAGTACTGTATACAGTTTTGGGCCACCCATCACAGAAAGGATTTGTTTAAATTGGAAACAGTCCAACAGAGGGTGACAAAAATGCTGAGGGGTTGAGGCACATGACTTATCAGAACAGGCTGAGGGAACTGGGCTTATTTAGTTTAAATCAAAAAGAGACTGAAATGGGACTTAACAGCAGCCTTCAACAGCCTGAAGAAGAGTTTAAAAGAGCATGGAGCTAGACTATTCTCAGTGGTGGCAGGAGACAGAACAAGGACCAACAGTATCAAGTTGCAGCAAGGGAAGTTTAGGTTATATATTAGGAAGATTTTTCTCACTAGAAGGGTAGCAAAACACTGGAACATATTATCCCGAGATGCGGTGGAAACTCTGTCCTTGGAAGTTTTTAAGGCCTGGCTAGACAAATCTTTGGCTAGGAAAATCTAGTTGGGGATGGTCCTGCTTTGAGAAGGTTAGACTAGTTGACCTCCTGAGGTCCCTTCCAACCATAACTTTCTAGGATTCTATGGTTCTATGAAGACACTCTTCCATGACTTCCTCAACTGTTCCTAGCTGTAGTCACTCTTTCTTGCCTTCATAGCCCTTTTTAGCATGCTGGACTTGGACTTTTGAGAGACATTATACATTTTATATATCCTATACTGAACAACTTAGTTACTTTGACATGTCTTGCCAGTTTCCTGCTAGATCAGTCCAAGACAGCAGCCCTATAGATCATCAGGAACCAGCTCACAGAGGCTAGCTCTGATGACACCTTCCACCTGTTTTGGTTCCTAGTCTGGGCACATTTCCCATGAATTGGGGCAATGCAACAGAATTTGTGTTACACTGGGCTATCAAAGGGATACTCTGCATGGTGGAAGATAGATATCTAGTCCAAAAAGTATGACTATGTGAAAAGCATGGGGGGATGTGAAAGGGGTTTCAGTCTTTGCTTATGATGGTAAGTTTGACTGATAAATGCTTTTATGCAGTCTCTAAAAGTCTAAAAGTTTTTCTTACTTTCATTCTTTCATGTTTATCTGGCTCCAACTGTGAAGTCTATAAAATAATACTTCCACACCTATTTTGCCTGGAATGTCTAGAGAGCTTGTCATTTCTCTGTGCCAAATTTCCTTGAGCATCTAATCAGTTTTATCAATAACGTTTTTAAGAATGAGCTGCATATTCCAATCCTGCAAAACTCCAAGTATCTAAGTATCCCATAATCTGAAAAAATATAGTGCAACCTCTCACATCTATCATTTTGTAAGGTCAGACTTGTAGGTTCTTGCGGTCACGCAAACAACCATCCTAGTGGCATAGGCAGCACCAGTTGCCCTTGAACAGTCCTGATTTCAGAAATGATGGAATACTTGCAACACCCAGTAACTGAAATTCTGTTGTTTTTCAGAACATCTGAAAAATAAGGTTGGCTCTTTAGTTGATGAAAAATGAACTTGGATACCTTATTTAAGCCAATCAGTTTAAAATTTTGGCCTAAGTGACTTGCTCAAATTGACAGATGAACCAAATCAGTACCACTCAGTGCTACAGCCAGGAGCAGAATTGAAGGCTAAGGTTTTCTTAATTGTGTGCATAAAGACAAGTTCTCTAGGCAGCTAAATGAGTGGTGTTCAGAAGTCCTGAGTACCCAGCTGTTTCATTTAAAGTCAAATGACAAAATGACTGTAAGAATGTGATTTGGAGCTGGCATTTGGGGAGGTGGGGGGCTTGCTGAGCTGCCTCTGCTGAAGCTTCTGCCTGCTCATCCCATGCCAGTTCCCTACCCACCCACAGCCCTATCCCAGATAAAGAGTTTTGATGAGCTGTTGCACAGGGTGGAGGTGCTGGCCTGGCCCACGAGAGCTCCACAAAACTCCCTATGTGGCCCATGGGCCCAAATAATTGCCCACCACTCTTCTA
Source organism: Crocodylus siamensis (assembly GCF_052110815.1). NCBI lineage: Eukaryota > Metazoa > Chordata > Crocodylia > Crocodylidae > Crocodylus > Crocodylus siamensis. The sequence goes on from NC_143395.1 coordinate 53,147,073, forward strand.
TTATATATCCATCCTCCCATATACATGGAGACAGTGGTTCTGGATACAGATGTGGTCTGTTAGGCCCTCAAGAGTCTGATATATGTGGACATTTGCCACATGATGGGCATCTCCTGGGTAGTTTTGAGAGGGCTTCAATGGAGGGCAGAACTGGCCCAGTTAGCTAAGATCCTTGTGCACAGTTGTAGCTTCAAGCTCAATTTAGAAACCACTCTTTGACCTCCTTCCATCCAGTTGTCCCTTGAAATTCCCAACTGACACCTGAGTCCAGTGCCATCATCCACAGTTGCATAGCATTGTAGGATTTAGGCAGTCCTGTGTATGCCCAGAGCAAATGCCTAGGTACTTCAGGTACCTCCAGTACCTGAGCAGGGTTTTCAGTATCAATATTTGAGACTTAAGATGCTTACAGTAGCAGTTAGATGCTACTTAGACAGCTAAAACATTGTGGGGATTAGATTGTTAAACCTAATCTATCACATAATATCTATTATCCATAGGCTAAAGTGTTACAACCCATACAACATAACAGTTAAGACTACAATGATTTTAAGAGGGCTGGGCAGATGCTCCTGGCCAAATGAGAAATCAAGGTGCAATGAATTATCAGAGTTGAACACTAAAACAGAAACATATTGGGTAATATAAGAATAGGATACTCACTGGTATAGTGGGGCCTCTCTTGTCTTTGATAGTTTTCAGTCTCTTTGAAAGTAAGAAGGTAGGGATGCTGTTAAGTGGGACCAGGATGACTCAGAAGATCTTTACTTTCTAGGAGATTGTGATTTGGATCCAGTAACTCAAAAGGAAAACATATTTTATTTAGTTTGTAGTGAAGCATAAGATTAGATGAGTTTAAAAACAAATGTAGGAAGTTTAGAATGTACTCACCAAAAATGAATTTAGGAACTGAAAATCTTGACTATATGAAATTCAAATGCCTTACTATTATATTAGTCACAAATACTTCCAAATGTTTTCTTATATATTACTTCATTGTCCACTGACTGAATTTTGTAATCATCTTGTTTTCTGAATCAGTGCAATATCATTTTAACTCACCTGCAGCATATATTATTCAGAAAACATATTGCTTTTAGATTGCTACAAACAAAGTTTGGCAAAATGTTATACTATCTTCTTTCAATTACAGTACAATATTTTAGTTGAAAATACATCAATGCTATGTATAATATCACTTAGTTTCATAGTTTCATCGTGGCTGGGTCAGGAGGGACCTGAACAGATCATCTAGCCTGACCCCCTGCCACAGGCAGGAATGAATGTTGGGTTCACAAGACCCCAGATAGGTGATCATCCAACCTCCTCTTGAATTTGCCCAAGGTAGGGGTGAGGACCACTACCCTGGGAAGTTGGATCCAGATTCTGGCCACCCTAACTGTAGAAAATTGCCTTCTGATCTCTAACCTAAACCTATTCTCCATCAGCTTATTACCATTGTTCTTCATCATGCCAGGTGGTGCTGGGGAAAAAAGGCTCTACCTATTTGCTGTTGATTTCCCTTGATGAGTTTGTAGGCAGCCACCAGGTCCCCCCTCAGCCTCCTCTGACCAAGGCTGAATAGGTTCAGGTCTCTCAGTTTCTCCTCGTAGGACCTGTCTTGCTGGCCTCTCACCAAGTGGGTGGCCCTCCTCTGAAGCCTCTCCAGGCTAGCCACATCCATTTTGAAGTGCAGTACCCAGTACTGGTTGCAGTATTCCAACTGTGGCCTGACCAAGGTCGCATAGAGGGGGAGTATCACCTCTCTGGACTGGTTTGAGATGCACCTTTGGATGCATGACAAGGTATTGCTGGCTGCGGTCTGGCATTGGCAACTCATGTTCATCTTGGAGTCAATAATGACTCCAAGATCCCTTTCCACCTCTGTGCTTTCAAGAGGGGAACTCCCTGGCCTGTATGTATGCTGTGAATTCCTTCTCCCAAGGTGCAGCACCCTGAATTTGTCTACATTGAACGCCATCCTAGTCTCATCTGCCCACTTTTGTAGTCTGTCTAAATCTATGTGCAGCCTCTCTCTCCCTTCAAGTGTGTCCACCTCGCCCCACATCTTAGTGTTATCAGCAAACTTGGATATTGTGCTTTCCACCCCCTCGTCCAAGTCACTGATGAAGACGTTAAACAGTGCAGGCCCCAGAACTGAGCCCTGGGGTATCCTACTGCTCACATCTCACCAGGTTGAGTACAACCTGTCCACCACTATTGTCTGGGTGCACCCCTTCAGCCAATTTTTTACCCATCCAACTATGCAGGCATCAACACCACAGTCACTTAATTTATTGATGAGGATGGGATGAGTGACAGTGTCAAAGACCTTCTTAAAGTCTAGAAAGACTACATCCATGGTGACACCATCATCCAAGGATTTAGTTACTTGGTCATCAAAGGCAACCAGGTTGGTCAGACAGGACCTGCCTTTGAAGAACCCCTGCTGATTGCCCCTGAGCATGATCTCCCCTGCTGGCCCCCCCACAGATGTGCTCCTTGATGATTCTCTCCAAGATCTTCCTGAGCAATGAGGTGAGTCTTATAGGCCTATAGTTACTTGGGTCATCCTTCCTCCCTTCCTTGAAAATTGGGACCACATTAGCCAGTTTCCAATCCCCGGCACCTGCCCAGATAACCACTTCTATGCATTACATGTAATAGTTCTGTAGAAGAAATTGTATGTACTAAAGCCTTCCTCATTTACTATGTGCTATGTCTTTTGTTCACTCAGCTCAATTGATTCTGCCTTTCATAGATTTCATAGATTTCATAGACATTAGGGCTGGAAGGGACCTCGGGAGATCACCGAGTCCAGTTACTCTTGAAGGTGTTCAGTGTAGGTGCTTGAACAACCTCCACTGGCAGACTGTTCCAGACCTTGGGGGCTTGGACAGTAAAGAAATTCTTCCTTATGTCCAGCCTGAAACGGTCTTGCAGGAGTTTGTGACCGTTCGACCTCGTCATCCCTTGGGGCGCTCTGGTGAACAAATGTTCCCCCAGATCCTGGTGGTCACCCCTGATAAACTTATAGGTGGCCATCAGATCACCCCTGAGCCTACGCTTTTGCAGGCTAAAGAGTCCCATGGCTCTCAGCCTGTCATCGTAAGATCTGTTTTCCTGACCTCTGATCATGCACGTGGCTCTCCTCTGGACTCTCTCAAGCTTCTCCACATCCTTTTTGAATTGTGGAGCCCAAAAATGGATGCAGTACTCCAGCTGCAGCCTCACCAAGGCCGAGTACAAGGGGATTTGCTCGAGAAGCATCTATGGATGCAAGCCAGCGTTTTGATCACTTTACTAGCCGCAGCATCACATTGGAGGCCCATGTTCATCTTCTGGTCAATGATGACCCCCAAGTCTCTTTCTTCTCTAGTGCTATCCAACGTAGCACTGCCGAGCCTGTAAGGATGCTGCAGGTTTTTCCTCCCAAGGTGGAGAACCTTGCATTTTTTGGTGTTAAAGACCATCAGGTTCTCATCCGCCCATTTGCTGAGCTTGTCCAGGTCAACCTGGATCACCCGCCTATCTTCTGGCGTGCATGCTTTGTCCCAAAGTTTGGTGTCATCGGCGAACTTGGCCAGTCCACTCCTGACTCCAATGTCCACATCATTAATGAAGATGTTGAACAGTATGGGTCCCAGGACAGAGCCTTGAGGGACCCCACTGGTCACAGGGCACCACGATGAGTGACTGCCATCAATCACAAACTTCTGGGTCCGACCACGGAGCCAGTTTCCCAGCCAGCGGATCGTGGTGGAGCCAAGGCAAAACTGGCCAGTTTGGCCAAGAGGTAATCATGGGATACCAAATCAAAGGCTTTTTTGAAGTGAAGATATATGACATCAATCTCTTCTCCCTTGTCCAGGTGATAGGTCACCTGGTCATACAAGGAAATGAGATTGGTCAAACAAGACCTACCCGCAACAAACCCATGCTGGTTATCCCTTAGGATGTTAGCCTGGGCCAGTCCATCAAGGATGGCCTCCTTAATAAACTTTTCTAAGATTTTCCCCAAGACAGAAGTCAGGCTAATGGACCTGTAGTTAGCTGGATCCACTCTCCTCCCTTTCTTGAAGATTGGCACCACATTGGCCTTCTTCCAGTCTTCGGGCACTACACCAGAGTGCCAGGAGTTTTCAAAGATCCGTGCCAGAGGCTGGGCTATGACGCTCGCCAGATCCTTGAGTACCCTGGGGTGCAGGTTGTCAGGGCCGGCTGACTTGAAGGTATCCAGCTTCTCAAGGTGTTCCTTCACAAAGTCAGCATTTATGGAGGGTAGGGGATCCCCATCACCTGGATCTCCCTGTCCCAAAGCAGGCATGGGCATCCCATTGGACTGATGAAAGACTGACGCAAAGTACCTATTTAATAGGTTGGCTTTTTCCTGGGCGTCAGTTGTCACTTGCCCCATCTGGTGTAGCAGGGGTCCAACATTGCCCTTGCTTTTCCTCTGACTCCCCACATATCTGAAAAAGGACTTTTTGTTGTCCTTGATGCTTGAAGCTAGTTGGAGTTCAGTTGCAGCCTTGGCTTTCCTGGTTTGCTCCCTGCAGGACCGGACCAGTGCAGAATAATCCTCCTTGGAGGTGACTCCCATCCTCCATCCTTTGTAGGCTTTCCTTTTTAGCGGCAGGAGGTCCGCTAGGTCCCTAGAGAGCCAGGAGGGCTGCTGTGCCTTCTTGGTGCCTTTCCTCCATGTTGGAATAGATTTACCTTGTGCATTGAGGATCGCTTCCTTGAGAAGTAGCCACTCTTCTTGAACTCCCATCTCCCTGGGGTCACAGTCCCTGAGGGCCTGACCAACAAGCCTCTTGAGCTTGTCAAAGTCCGCTTTTCTAAAGTCAAGGACTTCTGTGTTGCTGACTGACTTGCCAGCTTTATGGCGGATGGTGAAGGTGATCAGCTCGTGGTCGCTGTCACCCAGCTTCCCATCGATCACTAGGTCACTGATTAGGTTGTCCCCCATAGCCAGTACCAGGTCAAGCAGCGCTTTGCCTCTCGTTGGCCCATGGACTTCTTGAGTCAGGTAGAGGTTATCCATGCATGAGAGAAAGCTTTGCGACCGCTCAGATTTTGCTGAGTGATCTTCCCACGAGATGTCCGGGTAATTGAAGTCACCCATGACAACCAAGGTCCTGGAGCAAGCGGCCTCAGCCAGTTCCCAGGCGAACTCCTGGTCAAGCTCAGGACTTTGAGTGGGAGGTCTGTAGTAGACTCCCACCGTTGTGTCCCCTGTGCCATTTTTCCCATGAATTTTTACCCAGAGGGTCTCTAGCTGTCCATGCCGGTCGCCAACATCAACCTGCGGGGACATGTAGCTTTCCTTCACATAGAGAGCTACACCCCTGCCCCTTTTGTCAACACGATCCCTCCTGTACAGGGTATAGCCCTCTATACCCGTTGTCCAGTCACGGGTAGAGTCCCACCAGGTCTCTGTTATCACAATGACATCATAATTCTTTGCACTGAGCAGGAGGATGAGCTCGTCCTGCTTGTTGCCCAGGCTCCTGGCATTAGTGTACAGGCAGGCAAGTGTGCCCTTAGGGGCTCTTGCCTTGCCCACAGGTTGTGTCAGGGCTGGGGCAGGGGTGGGCTCCCTTAAGTGCCTTGGTCTGCTGGCTTTGCAAGGGTCGCTCAGTGGGTCAGCAGTGGCAGTAGTCCCCCCATCCCCCAGCGGGCTTAGTTTAAAGCCCGGTGGAGCAGGTCAGCCAGCCTGGCTGAGAAGAGCCTCCTCCCCAGAGGTGAGAGGTGGAGGCCATCTCTTCCCAGCAGCTTGCTACCTCTCTTGCCAAAGAGCGGGCTGTGGTCATGGAAGCCAAAGCCTTCCCGATGACACCAGCTCTGCAGTCTTTGGTTCACTGCATGGATCCTCCTCTCCCTCCTCAGCCCATAGCCCGAGACTGGGAGGATTGACGAAAACACCACCTGAGCTCCCAGACCCCAACTCCCTGTAGCGCCTCATGACCTGGCTGGGGGTGCTCCGAGCTGTGTCATTGGTGCCCACGTGAATAAGGAGCATGGGGTAGTGGTCTGTGGGCCAGAGGAGCTGTGGGATCCCCTCTGCAATGTCTCAGATGCGGGCCCCCGGGAAGCAGGGGCCTTGTTATACTGTTATAGAGTTTAGCCTTATTACTCAATCCTACTTATATTTATTACATATTGAGATAGCTGTCACAGTGAGTTTTTGCAGGGTAGAGTACAGGAAGACCCCGAATACTGACATTCAATGCAATGGAGGTGGAAAGAGTATCTGCTTTCTTAGATGCAGACAAGACTCTTTGGGTAAATGGGATATCTTTTATTAGACCAAGTAAATAGTTGGAAAAAGAATGTTCTTTACAAGCTTTCAGGCACATGGACCCTTCTTCAGGCACAAGAAGACTCTGCTCGTGTTTGTGTATTCTCCTACATAGAATAGAAGCTTAAGCCAATATGCAAAAGGCACATCTGTGAAAATGGAAATGCATGGAAGGGAAGATGAGAGGGGATGGGGGTGATAGAGTGTAGCTGGTAAAATGTAGAGAGGTTACGTGATGCTTTCTTATATAGCATTAATTTTCCAGACAAATATACAGTCAGTAACATGATTCCTATAATTTCCTCTTCACCCTATGTGGAAGATGTATGAGGGACTCAGTTTCTGGACTTCCCTCAATCCTTCTGTTCCCTGTAATACTCTCTACAACAAGCACCACCAAAGACCACCAGGACCTCCTTTTGTCCTGCTGTAATCAGTTTTCTACTCCCACCCTTCTCCTTCAGCTATGATGTCATGTAACCTTTTAGTAGAAGCATGAGCAGCTTCTGGACCCCTTCCATGATCCCCCAAATGTAAAAACCTACCCATATTTATAAAATGGAAATCTACTTATGTGATTGTGCAAACCATCTAAAGTACAAACACGTCCTGGGAGATGACAAAGAGAAAAGGGACTGCAGCTTGCTGGACCCTCAGGGGTGGTAATTTTCTGGAATAGCCATTAAGTTGTATGAAAACAAGGGGAGGAAAAAGAATTGTGCTTTGAGACTAGTGGAGTCCGCCTATTTAGAAATTGTTCTGGGGGAACTTCCTCTGAAGCTTTTTATTCCCATATCCACCTATGCATTTACTTCTCACCTCCTGGAATATCCAAGTGTCACTGGGCACTTGTGTGCCCTGCTCCTAATGAAGGTTAAGTACTTAAGGGGGAAGGAGTGTAGCGGAGCACTAGGGTGTTCACTACTAGTAATGGCGATGGGGGCTTAGCTGCCAATCAATAGGGCAGCACAGCCGGGGGTTGCCAAAGCAATTGAGTGGGTCAGCTGACTGCCAGGGGGCAGGGCCTGGCCTATTTAAACACACAAGGGTAAGGCCCAAGGCAGTTACCCTCTGGCAGCCTGAGTGGCAGGAGTTCTGCTGAGGAGCAGCCTAGGAGCCAAGCAGCCGAGCAGCCTAGGAGCCGAGCAGCCTGAGTGTCAGCATGCAGATACAGGGTGGAGAGGACCCTAATAAGGATATGATGGAAGGTTAGCCAAGTTGGCTTAAGGTTTATGTTACAGCCGAGAGGCTCTCTGTTCTGTTGTGGTTTTGAAGTTTTTGTGGCCCCGGAGGGGGAGACTTTAGTTTTGTTATTATACTACCGGAGGAACGGGTGAGGCTATAAGGGGACAGAGGAGGCCTCATTAGGAGCTCCCGAGTAAGGTGGGGGTGCTCCCAGTGCAGTAGAAAGCTCTGCTTTTGGGGGTGTCCCGACCCCAACCCCAGTGGGGGTGGCTATCGGGATAATTTCAAAATAATAGTGTGGGGGTTTCTGGTGATCCCGGCCCTGTGGGGCAGTATTTTACGAAGCCCCAGAGAGGGCGAGGAGCGCGAGAAGCATGGGACAAGCCCCAGAGAGGGTGAGGAGCACAAGAAGCACAGGACAGGCCTGAGTGCGGGCAAGGGAAGTGCGAGAAGTGCGAGTAAGGCCCAAGTAGGGTGAGCGCGTGGTTGGAGGCCCAAGACAGGGCGAGCGCATGGTTAAGAGCCTGAAGAAGGGCGATCATATGAGTAGAAACCCAAGTAGGGCGAGTGCACAGTTGGAGGCCCGAGACAGGGCGAGCACACGGTTGAGAGCCTGAAGAAGGGCGATCACACAAATAGAAGCCCAGAAAGGGTGAGATAGGGCTTGTGCCAGGAGCAACAGGGGGCCAGCTGAGCACGTGAGTACAAGCCCGAGTGGGGTGAACGCACGTATAGAGGGTGCACATGAGGGAGAACCCCGGGTAGGGCAGGGCATGCGGGACAGAGCCCGGGGAGGGTGCATGCACATTAGGGAGCTCAGAGAGGGCCCTCATTGGAGAGGTCCCTGTATAAGGGTGCATACTTAGAGCGCACCTAGAGACATAAGAATGTCCAGTACACCAGCGAGGCTTGGGGTGTGTTACAGGGGTGGTTGGAGGCACGCGTAGCCCATAAGGCTGAGACGCACCAGGGTACTCCTTATAGGATAGGGGCCAATACAAATATAACATCGTGTCCAAGGGGACAGTAAGGCAGCCTCCCATTCATATTAAAACCATCAAAGTTGTGGCGGGCAAGAAAGACCCAACTTGGCACAGTAGGGGCATAAGGGGAGATCACAGCCACTCCTGCGCCCCACCCTATGACACCAATAACAATGTTTTTAATATTTATGTTAATATTAACCATTATTATAACTATACCATTAAAGTAAAGTTACAAATTATCTGGGTGTGTGACTTGATTTAGGCATTTCTCTAGCTAAACTTTAAGTGTCTGACAAAGTTTAGTACCTAGGGTCTCTAATACAGTCACTGGAGAGACTTTATTCAGGCCAGAAAAGTGAGATTAACTCTTGTAAGTACAGTTAATATTTACAACATCTATCAGCTTACATTCCTTTTCACTGACCTTTTAATTCTTTTTATAATTGCAATCGTTGTTTCCTATTTTACAAATAAAGAAAAATATTTACCAGTAAACATACTGTAAATACATCTTAGAGGTCAATGAGAAACATTAGAGCATATATGACAACCAATTGCTGAATAACTCAACATCCAAAACCTTAATTTAAGAACTCCTACTGACTTCAGCAGGGAATGCATGCTAAAGGTTTTAAAATAGGACCCACAGCTAGGATTAAATAATGAAAGCCTTTTGTTTCCCTCATTCTCCATTGCTACATCTTCATGTTCTGCAGCAGAGCTGTCCAGCTTCTCAGTGGCTGGGAACTGTTTTCCCTGCAGAGTGCACCAGTGAGGGACATATGCTGTGAGGGCCACAGAAGTGCAAGCTATAACCCCCCCTGGCACTCCTCCCCCTGCTGCACTGGGTTCATGGGTTCTTCCCTTGAGCTAAACACATGGGCATTTCTCCCCTCTGTTGTACTGGATGTGTGAGTCCACAGGTACAGGTGCCCTGGCACTCCACTCAGCTCCCTACTTGTGGGATCCTCCTCTACCACACCACACTATCCCATGCCACAGGGTTTCCCAGTGCCACTGGCTGTGCCAACCTTCTCTGCCACAACCCTTGTGGGAAGGCAAGAAGCCAGAGGAAGGGAGAACTCAGAGCCTTCAGGTGCTGCTGCTGCTGCAACCAAGTAATGGGAGAGAGTGAGGGCTGAGTGGAAGCTCAGGCATCATAAACTGACCCTTCACAGGGTGTATGTAACCCATGTGCTTCCATTTTAATAGGTCTGTTCTAGTGCTAGTCACATTGTGTTAGAGATGATGCCTCTCCCTGTCATTTTCCTTTACACCTCCTGAACTTGAACATATGTAATATTGTCCCTATTACATCCAGTGGGAATTCTGTTCTCCCATCTACTTTGTCTGTTCTAGGAGCTTCCAGAGATTACCAAGGAACAGTTAATAAAAACTGAGCTATATTAGTTCTTTGGGTAGGATGACCTGTAGGAGGTTTATTTCCTATTGGTCTAATTCAATGAAGATCTATTGCATTTGGAAACAAATGCAGCAGGGCACCTTTGGTGACTACCAATTTAAGAGGCTTGAACAGGCTGTGGAGCAGTTGGCAGGTGCACTGAAGATTAATAAGGCAGTCACATGACCCCTGGAGGGCTCCTGGATTGGAGGATGGGGCTGAGAAACATCAATATAAACCTAGGGCTGGTAGTTATATCTAGGAACCTAGTGAGACAACAGTCCATCTGGAGCTGCTGCTCCCGGAGCACCTGGAAGTCAAGGGTAGGAGCTATGAAGATGGAGGAGGTTTCTGGTCCTGGGGCATGACCTAAAACTACACCCTGCCAGGGTCGGATGATGGGGTGGGGCTGCCTGTTGCAGGGTGGTCCCCACAAAATACCACACCAGTTGTCTCCCTAGTGAAAGGTGAGTGTGGAGCACCTTATAGCCCCAGCCCCCACATCTTGGTGGGTAACCCCATAGTGGAGGCAGGCATGGTCCAGGCCCATCAATAGGCACCTGAGGCCTGAGTGGGCCAGGGGCCAATTTGGAGGCCCGGGTGGAGCAACAGACTCCTGAGGCCCAAGAGGCATAAGGACCAGAAGCCCCAGTGAGAAGACAGTGTAGTGGGCACAGTGGGGGGACATGTTATGGAACACCTGAGTAGTAGACCATGTAGAGTAGGGTCCATATGGGACCTGAAGGGCTGCACATGGATTGCACAGAGTAGGCGGACCTGAAGGGCTGTGTAGGAGCATGTAGAGTTAGGGTACATGTGAGGGTCCTGAAGGACTGTGCATAGCTCTGGCCCCAGAAGTTGGACAGAGTTGAGGACCCAGTGAGGGGCCCCAGGAAGTGGGGTAGTGGCCAAAGTAAATCTCCAGACACCTGAGATGAAATCTGGACCAGAGGCTGAGTGCAGCTCAGCAATGGACCTGGGAGAGTACTAGCAAATGGTTTGGGCCGGTGGCCTAGTGCAGTAATGGGCCGGGGGAAGTTAGGAATGATTTTGATGCCATCTGTGAGGCATGGGACACAGTAAAGGGGAGGCATGGGACACAGTAAAGGAAAGATTGGAGCTATGTATTATGCCATTGGCATCGGGCATTAAATGGGCAGCCTCCCACCTTGTTAACTTCTATTAATTACATCAAAGGTGTGGCAGGTGAATAAGGTAGGCAGACTGCCCTAGACGGGTGGGCGGGCCAATGATTTGAATAGGGGGCCCCAGGATGGTCCCTTTACAACCTCTTCCAAATGCCTCCTCCCCACTCCTCCCCGCACTCCCTTTATCTTGAGGACATAATACATCAAAAGTAGTTCTCAGGTTTTCCTATTCTTTCAGGATCTCCCCCCCACCATAACTTCCTTGGTTTCTGAACAAGAAGGGACATATAAATTTACCTATGTGTAGAACTTTATTTCAACAGGATTCTCAAGTACTTAAAACTCACATATTTTTAGATGTTTTCTTGGATCAGTATTCTGAGTAACAACTAGGTGGAAACAAACAAAGAAAGAAACATGATGCCCTCCTAGCAGGAGGATTATCCAAATTACTCTTAACTGCTTTTTCTTGCCTCATGCTACAAAACACATTTCAGGGAGCTCCCCTATAATTTTCTCTCTTATGTGTAGATTGCATACTACCACAGAGTGTTTGTGAAGTTCAAGCTTCTTCAAGATAGAGCTCAGTACAGGAATTTCAAATCTTGCATAATTTTATATTTTTCATCTCTAAAAAGTGCCAATACAAACTAAATCTGATGTGTAACAAATCACAAAGTCGATGAATAATAAATAAAGGAAATAAAAAAAACAAACCCATCACAATCACTTTACAGATAGATAGATATACAATTCAGGTTTCTTACTATCATATTATATCCCCAGTCATTTATATATATACACAGATAGATATGTAGATATCTACCTACGTATCTATATAATAGGGCTGTGTGAAGCTTCGGTCCCTGATTTGATTCTGCGGCTGAATCTCTGAATTTGAATTGAATCAGAGGACCTTTAATCTCTCCGAGTCAAATCAGAAACATCTGCATTGATTCAGAGAGATTCAGAAAAATTCAGAGATTTGGAACCAGACACAGCTTTAAATGTTTTTTCTACAAGGTTACAGGTTATAAGGGTGAGCGGATGAGAATAGGATGGGATTCAACACTGACAAGTGCAAAGTGATGCACCTGGGGAGGAACAACTGGCACCATACCTACAGGTTGGGGAACTCCCCTCTTGTCAGCACGGAGGCGGAAAAGGATCTTGGAGTCATCATTTACTCCAAGATGAACATGGGCCGGCAGTGTGGGGATGCAATCAGGAAGGCCCATCATACCTTGTCATGCATCCACAGATGCATCTCGAGCAGGTCCAAGGAGGTGATCCTCCCCCTCTATGCGGCACTGGTCAGGCCGCAGTTGGAGTACTGCATCCAGTTTTGGGCGCCGCACTTCAAGAGGGATGTGGACAACATGGAGAGGGTCCAGAGGAGGGCCACTCATATGATCAGGGGGCAGCAGGGCAAGCCTTATGAGGAGAGGCTATGGGACCTGAACCTGTTCAGCCTCCAGAAGAGAAGGCTGAGGGGGGATCTAGTGGTCTGTTACAAACTAGTCAGGGGGGATCAGCAGGCACTGGGGAAGTCCCTGTTCCTCCAAGCACCGCCAGGAGTGACCAGGAATAACGGTCACAAGCTGGTAGAGGGTAGATTTAGGGTAGATATCAGGAGGCGCTACTTCATTGTCAGGGTGGCTAGGGTCTGCAACCAACTTCCAAGAGAAGTGGTGCAGGCTTCTACCATGGGGGTCTTTAAGAGGAGGTTAGATGAAAACCTTGCTGGAGTCGTTTTACCCCAGTCATCTTTCCTGCCATGGACGGGGGGTCGGACTAGATGATCTACTCAGGTCCCTTCCGACCTTAGAAACTATGAAACTATGAAACTACATATCTCTAGATAGCAGGCAGCTCATGAATGCTGCAATTCTGGGGTGCATGGAGTGTCCCACAGAAGTTTGGGGGGCTCCGCAGCATGCTCCCCAGCAGACCTGGAAGTGGACCTTAGGTACTTTGGGTACAATTCTGGGTTTACTGCAAAGCATGTGGAGGGACCACCCTCCCACGCTCCTGTGGGATGCTCCATCTGCCCCAGCATCACAGAGTTCACAAGCCACGCTGCTACCTTGAAGTATGTAGAAAAAACTTTTAAAGCTGTGTCTGTGTCTAAATTGCTGACTTTCTGAATCAGCATCACATCTTCAGATTCAGTTGACTCAAATCAGAAACAGTGATCTGAAACAACAAATTGAATCACTGTCCCCAGTTTGTGTCAAATCTAAATTGAATAGAACCTGCTTTGAACACCCCTATCTATGTGGCTATCTATATATATATAAATGACTGGGTGTATAATATGGAAGTTATCTACCTATCTATCTAGATATCTATCTAGCTGTCTATGATTGGGGATAAAATATGGATGTTATGAAGCCTGAATTGTAACATTGGTATTGCTGAAATGTAAATCTCACACGTTGTTGGGGGGGGGGGCGGGGATTAATTCAGGTACATTATTTCTAAGGCTTTCACCTGAAGTGTTGAACTCTTGCTGTTTTTGTTGATAAGGTTCAACTTTCCATAGGATAAATTCAGTTTTAAAAACAATTAATTTATCTGCAAGTAACTAGAATGTAAATGAAACAATGTCCTTTTAGACAGTTATTGAAATCTTACTGGACAGAGACGTAGTTGAAAGTTCTGACCATTTATGTGCTTGTTATTAAACTGTTACTGGAGGAAGTCCTTTTTTTTTTTTAAGTGAAAGAGCAACCAAACAGAATTTCACTGGTTCTGACATTTGTTCTAAAGTTCAGATTTAAATTCTTAATAAATATCATGGGTGCCCTCACCCAATTCAATCCACTCATTTCAGCAAACCATCAGAACCTATCTTCCAAGTGGTTTTATTTTCCCTATTTGAGGGACAAGCAATTAGCATACATCAACTTTAGTAGCTAGCCCTATCTTCCCCATAGAATTAACAATCCTACAGGAATTTTCCTGGCTGGTATGCCCACATCTTTATTGATCTTGGCTTTCCATCTCAGGTTGTCACCTCTTCCTTCAGGCCTCCAAGTCTTGCATTATCTTCTCTTTCCCCTACCTAAGGAACATATTCTTAGAGCAGCAAACAATTATTGGATTAGGGAAGGCTTATTATAATAATGATGATATGATATTAATATGATAATCATGAAGAGATGTCAATAAGATTGGGGCTTGAGATATAAAATAATCAATTTATCCAAGGTAAAATAATGGAGGAGCAGAAATTTTTAAAAAAAATGTTGTGGCTAAGCTAAATGCAGACATTTATGCTGGTGTCTTAATTACTGGACTGTCATGGCTCCATGTTTGAGTACTCTTCACACTTGAAACTCAACTCTATCCACCCACACCCAGAGCCTGTTGTCATACAGATACATTCTCAGTTCTAGGAGTCTTTGATGTCTTTGCATAGGAGAACTGCCCCCAATCTACACCCAACCTCTGTGTGGAAGCACTGAATGGACACTCCCTGAGGCTCTCAGGGCCTCAGCTTTAAAACATTATGGCCATGTCCACACCTGGTGTAGACATTTGGTTCCTCCGGGACAATTAGCAGCAGCCACCTTGCACAGCTTCTAGGTGTCCTTGGGGAATACCCTTGCCATGTGCCCTCTGGCATGTGACAAGTTACCCCAGGGGCACTAGGGAAGGCTGGGGCCAGCACTGGGTTGGCCCTAGCAGCCTTACCTATGGTTTGGGGGCCTGCTGGGGCAGCAGCAGTGGTGATTCATCTGTGCGGAGCCTGGCTGGCAGTCGCAGTGCAGCTCCAAGAGGCCCAACTCTACTTTTCAGTGGTGTGTGCTGCCCATGTGTGGACTGCTTTGATTTTTTTCTCCACGGATTTTTTGACCAGATATCCAGAGGTCAAAAAAACCTTCTGCACTGATTCCCATGCGGGGAACAACTGAACATGAGGTATGTGGAGTCACAGACATGTCTGTGGCATCACAACAGTATGGCCGCAGTCATCTGGATGCAGCCTATGTAGTGAGAAATGGGCAGGTACCACAGTCAGTAATCTATTTCAAC
Source organism: Crocodylus siamensis (assembly GCF_052110815.1). Taxonomy (NCBI): domain Eukaryota; kingdom Metazoa; phylum Chordata; order Crocodylia; family Crocodylidae; genus Crocodylus; species Crocodylus siamensis. The sequence continues at coordinate 53,162,139 of NC_143395.1, forward strand.
GTTGCTTGTTCTGGAGGAGATAAATTGACCCTGTCAGGTAACTCTGTGAAGCCTGATATGTGTCAAGAAAAACTATTATATGTGTGCCCAGTATCCCAGATACAAAAAAGATTTCCATATTTCTTCATCAAAAGAGAGAGTTTAAGAGATGACCTTGTCCTTTCCATATGCTTCTTTGTGGTAGTTAGGAATGAGTCTTTTTCTTCCATTACCTAGAAATACATGGCCATAACCCTGCTTTTGAGGCCTGTGGGGTAGTGTGAGAGAGGAAGAGAAAGCCAAGAGGGGCATTCTCCACCCTGATGGAGACTTTCCTCATTCCCGTGACAGTTGGGGAAATGCCTGAATGAGAGGCTCAGATATGCCAGTCCTGGAACAGTCCGAGCCTCCAGATCGAAAGCAGAGAGGGGCATGGCCCAGGAGTAGAATGGCCTGATAAACAAGTGGCCAAACACACAGCCAGCAGAGAGAGAGAGTGGTGGGGCCCAGGAGAGGCATGGGCTGGTTAATCACATCTCAAGTGTAATATCTGCCAGCATCCAAAGCAAAAGAATGGTTTGCCTTTGCTGACAGAATTTTCCTCTTGTCTCTGATAGGCTGTTAATACAAGACTGCTCCATAGTGGCATTGGGGTTGAGAAAATAATTATACTCAAAGTCCTTTACTTTACCTTTATTTTGTTATAGCTGGGCTTGTGCAGAACTCAGCAATAATGTACTTGAAGCAATGGAAAAATACCTTAGGGGGATTTTTAAGAAAGAAAATCAAGCATTTACAACTGAAAGTAAGATTTTTTTCCCCAAATAAATATCAAAGATATAGTCATAGAGGTTAAACTGGGGTGCAAAATTTATGGCAAATGTATATAAATTTACCAAATTCAATACAACAGAAAATCTTACTTTTCATCTATTGGATACTACTAAAAAAGTAAAATGTAGACATAAAAATAAAGTCTGTAAAGGTGAAGAAATGAATGCTGTATTGCTATACATGTTGTTATAGTGCCAGGTTATGAATATGTTTTGGACCAGGATCCTTTGTAGGCTTATTTTAATCCAGTTTTGGACAAGAGTAGGAATACAATCATCTTTATTTTTGGCAATGATTCTATGACAGGAATGTGATTGAGCTGTCCAACCTTGATAAAAAGTTCTTATTAAAACTAGAGCTAATTGCCAAATGAGTTATATTACAGAAAAAGAAAATAATGTGAATGTATCTCTCTGCCTCCACTCCCTCCCAACCAACTTACTCCTGCCTAGTACATTATTCTCAGTTTGTTCATGAAGTTTTAAGCATTTTCAGAATATGAAAGTTTACCGGGTTTATGTCTGTTTAGTCAACATTTATAGAAAAACACATAGCATGTCTGAAGTGATCTGCCTCTTCCAGGATCTTCAGCAACTTCCCTTTCTTCAAATTTCAAATTTTAGTTTTCCACTGCTAATGGAAAATTTTAGTCTTTCTCATCACCTACCTCAACAGTATAATGTTAAAGTACAGACACACACCCGTTAGTCAGAAGAACCAAGATTCAGAAGACTGTAATATATTGTAGCAGGTCAAACTTCACTTCACTATTAATCCATTGCCTTCAATGGTTACTACAAAGATTAATTTGGTTTATCTTTTACCATTGTTCTTATCGCTGCCAGAAATCTATGATCAGGTAACATTAACTGCATGATGGGTGCATCTTACATAGCGTGCACTACATCTCTGTATGGCGCACTATGGCAACATAGCGATCACATGGGTCTACACATGATTTTCACCATCTGTGTCACCATATTGGCACACTCCTTGTTTCAGTAGACCTCCATAGCAAACTGGTGGCAAAATCTAAATATGCGCTGTGTGCACAGCGCACTACAGGTGATTACTGCACCATGCTTTATTACTTCCTTTTGGAAGTACCATGGTGTAGGGGGGTTTGCGTCTAACCCGGTGCAATATCCTAGACTTTCGTATATCAGATTGCACCATCTATAATTATAATGGTATTTACTGACTCTCACCTGCCACATCTTGATTAATATACAATGTTATAGGTCAGGAAGTATGAATTATTATCTACCATTGTAATATCTGGCAATCTATAGTGAGGAAGAGGATCCTCTTGGGATGCACCTTTACTTCCCTTTTTTTTTTCCTGTTGTAGGGTGTCTAGCATGTCGACCATCAATTTGCAATCACAGCCTTATGTCATTCATGTTAACAATGTACTTTATTTATCAGTACTTAAACTTACATCTCTTATTGTCTTGCTACTAGCAAGACTGTCCTTGCTTATTTACATCAAATAAATATTAATATCAACTTAAACAGAATTGCACTAAGATATAAATTTAACTTAACTGAGTTACTGCTTATCTGTTACTTTTGAGTCTCTCCTGTTTTCATCACCCTGGGTTCTATTTCTTTATTCCTTTATTTCCCTTCAGGGCATGGTCTCTCTTCCCAGGCACTTGTGGAGACTCCTCTCTCAATCGCCTTTTCTTTTCCCTTTCTTCATTTTTATTTAGAACTTGACTGACCAGCAATGGGACCCCAATAACAGCAACAACAACCCCCAGTCCCAATATCCTCAAATGTGAGAAGGGTTCCCTGTCCCCGTTTTCCTTTTCTCAAGGTTTACCTCTTTAGTATTCTTCATTGGCGCTTCTCCATTTAATTAGCCCCTCTTGTCCCTTTCACTTCCTTGGAAACTCCTTTATGGAGCTTTTTTCTCCTCCGCTCTCCTTTGGTGGTTTTCCCTCACCAACTCTGCCCCTCTCCTCTGGCCTCCATTTCTCACCGGCCCTGCCCCTGCCCCTCTGTTAAAGTTATTTTCTATATGTGCAGTACCTGAAATGAATGCCATGTCCTGTTATAAGCTTTACGTGCTATTGTAAAACTACTACAAATAAAGCCATTTTAGATTAATACTAATCAAGGCACATGCCAAACCAGAGTACTTACACTATAAGCACCTTGGAGAAGTGGCATTAAGGTAACATTTTCAAAAGCACACAGGAATAGATTTAGGCCAACTTTGAACACACTTAAAAATTCATATCCAAATTTTATTTTTCATCTATAAAATAACATTTAAATATATGTTGCTGTAAAAATAGCAAATACAGCTTCACTTCTTTTTTTCTTCCTTAGGACATTTCTTACACCTTGATTTTCCTCTTTAATTTATAACATTCAATTCTTTGATATTTGTTTGCATATCACTACTGGATGGCTGACTGTGACTTCATGGTTTCATCTGTTCAAATTCAAATACAAAATGGTAACAAAATGGCAAATCATTAAACACATAATAAAACTGGCAGCTGGTGCTTTAGCTGTGCTCAAGTTCTGGCTGTGAGTAGGAGTCCTTGGAAATCTAGAGGGAATTTTTTGACATCTTGTATAGAAATTTCCCACCAAATTCTGTGCCAGTTTTGGAAGGAAAATATTTTTTATAAGATAAAAATCATTTACAACATATTTAAACAATAAGGAGTTGACAGTACAGCTGATAAAAACATTTCTAACTAACAGATTTCCTTTGGATAATATTGAAGCCATTAAGTTTAAGTATTCTTCTTCAATGTGTCAATATGGGAAAGCTTCATTCAGGGAAAGCAGCTAAACAATTCACTTTGATAAAGTCAAAACATTTCACTTTTTTCTTTTATTTGAAATTATGCTTTGCTTTAGATTTGATTTTTATTATATTATATTATACACTGACATTTATATATTTATAATATATATATTATATAAATAGATATAATTATTTACAATTATATAAACTATATATATACATATATAATACACATGCACACATTATTTTTAATTAAGAAAAAATCAGAATATAGACTTTTTATAAGAAAAAGAATATTCCAGAATATTCTTTTTCTTTTAAAAAATATATTCTGATTTTTTCTCAATTAAAAAATAATATTTTTCAAAATTGTGAATGGGATGGGATGCAAATTCTAGATTTCACTCAGCTTTATTTTTTATTGTGTCTTTAATAAATTTGGCTTTCAGTTCAATTTAATTGTAAAATACTCTTTCTTTTCTCCTTTTTCTCTTTTTACTTAATAGTTATCCCCAGAGGCATAAGATAGTTGCTCTGCCCCCTGGGTAGCAGTGGCTTCTGTCTGCCAGCAGGAGTGCTGTGGCTGGCAGCATCAGTGGCTGTTATTCTTATATACACACCACAAGTTGGCACTCAAGGCTGCTGCTATGATTACCCACATTTAGTCATGGCAGTGGTCATCCCACATACCTGACACTTTCAGTCTACCTCAGCAGACTTGCTATTCTTCAAGGGTTTTTTTACCCTTCTCCTGGTCAACAGAACATTGTAAAGCTTTCAAAATGATTCGTGTTAAGTATCCTTTTAGAAGGTGTCACAAACCTATCTGTGAGGTATCCCCAGAGCCCCAGGTTTCTCCCTAATGTCCCACTGCTTGCTCTAAGCAACACACTGAGATTTGCCCTAGGATAACTCTTTAGTCCTGCACGCCCACTGCCCTACACCAGAACTCAAAGATGCAGCAGGGGAATATGCAGGTTCCAGGTGGCTTACTTTTGGTATGTGAAAGAAATGTTAGGTCTCTCTTTCCATAGAATGGGCTAGCTTGGATTATCACTCACTACCGATGACTCTTTACACAGACATCAGTAAACAGACAAGACTACAATAGGATTTACTATTTAGGAGAAATGAATTATACAAGGAAAACAGACCATAAATTTGAAGACAGAATGAAAAGACAAGTAAAATGTCATACCCTCTCCTCTAACCACTAAGCATCCTGCCAGTGATTTCCTGCAGAAATCAGCCTTCCCACTGATTCTGTCAGCCCTTGCTGCTGGGGCTCTGGACTCTTCTCCAGCCTGGAAAAAAACCATAAGACTGGGCATATCACACAGATAGCTTGCTAAATAACTCCAAGTCAGCCCTCCACATATGCATCAGCAATTTCTCAATTTCTTATGAATATACAGAATCTTCCAAAAATTTCTGTCCGGGAGGCATATGGCATTCTTATGGCAAATGGGCCATCTTTCAAAAATACCTTTGGTCTACAGGAGTTGATTTTCCATTACAGGCAGACAACAAAAACAGATAGAGCATAATAAGGGCTTTTCAGTGATATCACACACACCATATCAGTGAAATAAGCACCAGAAAACATTCATGATACCCCACAAGCCCCCACAAGACTTTTTAGGGTTTATGAAAGAAGGTATCAAACAACCTGCATAAGGAGACTGCATGCATTTTATGCTACATATTAATATTTAATATTAAGGGTAAAAATACGAAGAGTAATGGCACATGTTTAAATAAAGCACACAGTTAATATGTATTAAATATATCATATGATTTTGTATGTCAGTTCAGGAAAAAGGCAACCCATTGATTTGCATAGAAAGGTGTGTGTAGAAGTTCTACATACATCTTTTCATACTTATCAGTGTTGATGTATGCATTTATTGCATACAGAAACATACATAGTTCCATACAAAGCAGTGGGTTGCCTTTTTTGTGAAAATCATATATTTAATACATATTAGCTGTGTGCTTAATTTAAACATGTGTTTTTACTCTCTGTCTCTCTCTCCCTCACCTTTATTTATTTATTTATTTATTTTTCTAATTTAGGTGGAAGTTTGTTATTTGGGAAAATTTTAGAAATATGAAATTTGAGAGAGGCCTTAAATCTACTATATAGTGCAGGGTTGTTGCATTGCATGTTTCTATTATCTCTTGCTAAAAGTCAGTTTTAAGCCAATTTTCTTTTTTACTTGTATATATATTTCTTATTTGCCTTAAAAGTACTATAATTGAAGTTTCTACAGTTTCCATTTCATTCCATACAGATTCCATCCCATATCAGTTTTAAAAGTTAAGTCAATAAAAGCTGAATGGCCATGAGACCCTTTAAATTGTTTAGAGGGTGGACAATATTAAAGAAAAAGATATGTTATTTCCCCATCATATTTATTCCAGATTGTTTTCAGCCTGAATATTTATTTCACACTATTTCAAGTGAAGAAAACCTAGACTAGTGCAGCAATTAGTACTTTCAGTGGTGCTCATTGTTGTTTAAAGAAAGGATTTGATGATTCCAGTTGCAGGCATTCTTTGTCTGCTTTCATCACATTTTTCTGGCTTTCAGCATATTTTTTGTGAGTGAATCTTCTCAGATCCTTATTATAATCAGTACATCTATTATTCTACTTTTTGATCATTTGAACATGTTGATAGCTGTGTTTAAGGATGCACTCCATCTTTATACTACATGATTTCCTCTCACAGTCCACTTATACCATTGGAATGCATTTTGAAAATGAATTGTAGGGCTATATCATCAGGTACATCAACAATAGTAAAGTTCTCACTTGCACTTCACTGATCTCTCAGTGCTTCTCTGTGCACTTGTTTCATCCTGAACTGTTCTGAGTTGCAGTCGCCTATAAGGGGCATAGAATACTGAAAAACCTAACAAGGGCCAAGTCTCAGCTTTACAAATACTGCCATTTTAAGTGAGTTATATTGCAGATTTTTTTACAACTTGCTCCTTGACAATGCATTTGTGCACTGACCCCTTCAAAGGTTTTATACCTCTGCCAAAATTTAACCCTGATCCCTTTAATATTAATAATGTCTATTATTAAATTTGACAAACACTTTCCATTTTACAACTCTGTTTTAAATTGTTTATAAGTTTGGGAAGAGTTAATGGCTTGTGTTGAAATTGTATGTGCTGGTGTCTGTCAGGCAAAATTGTCTCAGAAAATTTCAGCCCAAATTGTTTAGCTGTTTCTAAAGAAGGAGAGTACTGTAAGAAGTATTGTATTGCATGTGGGGAGAAACAAACCATTTCTTGTGACCTTTTCTTCAAAAAAAGTTATAGAATGCTTGGATCTTGAAGAAGATGCTTAATAGTTGGTGGCAAGAGTAAATCTTTATGTCATGGAGTAAAATTTTGTCTTTCTTGTGAAAATCCTTCCCAGTTTGTCCAAGGTTTAAGCTTCTGAAAAATCCCCATTTACACATGTTGGATCATAACAGCTAAAACCTCTGAGGTCACATTCTCACAGAGCATTCTGCATGCCTTCATAGCTTGAACATGTGATCCAGGCCTATTGAGATAAAATTGGATTTTCCTTATAATGACTTCTCCCAACTGTTCTGGGTTCCTGAGGGGGCAGGTTTGAGATCTGAGAAGACAACCTGTCCACTGCTCTCAGTAAACCCTGAACTGGTAACAAGCTATCATGAGGGATGAAGCAGAGCAATTCAAATGCAGAAGGTACACAAAGGTAACTGGACGCCTGCAGCAGGGGGAAAGGAATCTTGTTGACTAAAAAAGAAACTGTTGTTTAGGTTAGATAGGCAACAAGAAAGAACAGGGTAATTGGTGTCTGGGACTGAGAAATAAGGGAGAAAAGGTGAGACTGGGACTATCTGGATAAAAAAAATGAAGGTAATATATTGTGAGGAAAAGGCAAAGTTGGAACTACTTAAAATAGGTGTGGCAGTGTACCTTTGCTGCCTGCCATTTTAAAGGCAGAAGCAGGCAGCCACTGGGTGCCTGATGAGGGCGGCCATTTTCAGACACAGGCCAGAGAGGCAGCAATCTGTGTTAAGTAGCCAAGGAGGCAACAACGGGCTGAGCTGCTCCTGGAACACCCTGGAGGTAAGGGTGAGGCTATGGGGAAGGAGGAAGTCCTGGACATGACCTAAAACTATAACCTGCTAGGATAGGGAGGCCTGGTGGGATGCCAGTGGCATGGCAGCCCCACTTAAATACCAGGACCATGAACCTCCTTGGTGTAAGGCAGGTAGGGGACCTAAAACCCAGGCCCCACCTTTGGCTGGTTTACTAAGAGGGAGGAGTGGGGCAAGGCACGGCTGCAGCCACCTAATCCTGCAGGGGTGCAAGACCCTGGAGGCCCCATGGAGAAGATAGTTGAGTGGCCCCAGAGAGAGAGCAGCCGTGGAGACCGAGAGAGGGGGCAGTTGGGAGATCCTGAGAGAGCAGGGGTGTAGGTGGGCCTGCCCAGAGTAAGGTGCGTCTTCATGACCTAAAGGACTGGACGTAATTTGGGGTTGAGTAGGGATGAAGGGATGATCTGAAGGGCAGCCCCGGTGTGTTGAGTAAAGCTAAAGGATGGCCAGAAGGATAGCACACAGGCCAACACCCACAATATTATGGTATTGTATATAAGAAGCCTGGTGCAGGGCTAAGGCGAATGTGGTCCTCCGTTTGGTGAATTGGCTGGCACTACCCAGATGAGGGTCATGGAAGAGGCCCAAGAGACTGCAAGTCACCAGCTGAGGCATTATTCAGACAAGTCTGATGGCCAGAAGGGTCACTCCAGGAGAGAGCAGGGTAGAGTGAAAGGGGCACAGTATGTTATGGTGAGGAAGAGACCCTGTGAGAGGGGATGGAGTGTGAGATGCTCCAGAGAAAGGGTGGGGGGGGTGTGTGTGTGTGTGTGTGTGTGTGTGTGTGTGTGTGTGTGTGTGTGTGTGTGTGTGTGTGTGTGTGTGTGTGTGTGTGTGTGTGTGTGTGTGTGGCCTGGTGGAGAACTAGGTGGTCAGGCTTGAGGCCAGGAGTATGAGAACATCTTGGATGCCATCTGTGAGGCATGGGCTATTGTGTAGGGGAGGTAAAAAGCCATGGATAGTGCCCCCTAGCATTGGGGCATATAATGGGCAGTCTTCCACAGTTACAACCATTTTATTATAACAGCAAGTGATGGCAGGTGAGACTGGGCAGACTCCCCATAGACAGGTAGGCAGGCCAGCTTCAGACCTGACCCTGAGTGTGCTCCCTGTCACAATAGGAAATAGAGACTGGTAGAAAGTTAACAAAACATGGGGACAGAGGAACAACTTTTGCTAAGAGAACACTCAAGAATTGGAATGAGGGTAGAATATGGCTCTGTGACTGTACAAAGAGATGGATTAGGAGACAACACGGAGAACAGAGACAGAAAATATCCAGGTTTGCTTTATGTAATATAAATATATAAGTCCTTGTTCATATTAATTTTAGGATAGCATTGTAGTGCTATAAAAAAATATTGTTATACACTTGGTATAGACATTGTTTAGAATGATTGGTTGTGTTTCCTTGTGTACATTGCAGGTATACCTACTGTGTCCTGAGCAATGGTTTTCCTCAAAATGTCCTGGTTTTTCTCAAAACCTCACCCCCCTCTGCAAAAATAAAAAGCCCAACCCAAACAATTAAAATATCATCAGTTATAAAAGGTTAGGACTTTTTACTCATCCTGGATAGTATTTACTCATTTGAGTACTGGCTTTTGATTTTTTCCTAAGTTTGTAAATCCAAAATAACTGCATTTAATTATATCTGTGTAAAGTGTTGTAAGCAAAAAAAAATTCAGGGCAATTGTCTTTAATATAAAAAAGCCTTAAAATAAGAATCCTTTAAATAAATGTTAGTGAACAGGAATAGGAGTTGAAGAATCAAGCCAAAATAAATTAAAACTATGATGAACTTTTTTTCTCTCTGACAAATCCTGGCAAACTGTTCCTTCAAAGTTAACCAGAATAATATTCTTTGCCCATAAGAAAATGTCATGTACAGAGATTTCCAGCATTCTTTGCCCAAAGGATGGAAAAAATACTATAAACTTTCCTAGTAGGGTCATTCCTCAGGCTGCCAATATCCCTCCAGCTGCAACAACCAAAAGATGTAATATGAGAGAAATTAAAGAAAGCAGTGAAGGAGCACCTGTTTATTCTAAACACCATCATTGATAGCTAAAGTTATTGATATGCTAAACTGTTTAATTAATGTCCCTTTTTTTTCCAGACCAATATGAACCACTGTTTATGTTTTCCTTAAAGAAAGCTGGTAAAGTAATTAAAAATAGGGTTACCATACGTTCGGGTTTTCCTAGACCCATCCTCTTTTTGGGTCCTCCCATCTCCATCCAGGAGTTATTTTTAAATATGACATGTCTGGGATTTTGCTTTGCCTCCTCTTTCCCAGCACTTCTTGGCTTGCCCCAGCAAGAAGCTGCCTGTGGCTGGGGAGAGTGGGGCAGGGTGAATGAATGCAGGGGTACCACATGCTTTGCGCCCAGCCCTGGCAGCTGCAGGAAAGTAAGTCTTTGGGGACAGGTGTTGGATGGCCAGGACTGGGGACTGTCGAGGGGGTCAAAGCAGTGCCTTCTGCCACTGTGGTTGCAACGGGAGGGAGGCAGGGGACCTGCCTGCCCTTCCAGTAGGGGAAGGAAGTCTTTGGGGAAGCAAGGAGCTGCATAGGCAACAGGATTCAGTGGGGAGTGAGTCAGGAGTGAGGTGTACTGGTAGGGCTTGGGGGGCTTGTGGCTTCAGAGTGAGGGCCACCAGGGGGGTGGGGGACTGTGGGTTGGGACTGCGGGGCATAGGTAGGGCCAGGGATCTGTGGTTGGGATTGAGGGGCACCAGCATGGTCTGGGGGGAGGGGTACTGTGGATCAGGAGTGAGGGGTAGCAGAAGGGCTGGGGGCTGTGGCTTGGAGTGAGAGGCAGGAGCAAGGCACAGGTATATCACTTCTTCCTTCACCCTACAATTATATACCACCTTCCCCCTGACAGGTGTCCTTTTTGAAATTGGAAATACGGTAACCCTATTAAAAAGCTTAAGTGTGGCTTAGGAGACTTAGGTTCTCTTTCATTCATTTGGTTTATTAAATTCCACCCTCCCAAAAAGAAGCTCAAATGGCTTACAATAAAACCCAGGTTAAGACAGATAAAAATAGTAATATAAATTAAATATGTAATAGAAGAAACTCCACAGACAATGCCCGCCCCCTTCTCCAAAAAAAATCAAACCAAAACAAAACCCTGACTGCTGAAAGCCTGTCTAAATAACGTCTTACATCACTTCTGGAAGATGTCCAGGTTCAAGCTCTGACAAACTACAAGGGGGAGCTAGTTTTAGACATGAGGATCAATTGCCCAGAATGACCACATGTACGTTTTTGCCAAACAAACTTGGCATATAGATAGTATTTGCAGGTGCTCACTGTTAGCTAACCCTCAAGTTCATGATATTACATAAGGGAGAAGTAGTAGGCAACCATTGATCCTCTGGATCATGGTGTACATGTAAGAGGTCTAGTCGGATGCTTGGTAAATCCATTTGTGGCTGACAAGCCCAGTTCAACAGTGACACAGTGGGTGCATGTACATGTGCACCTGACTGCACAGTTGCCTCTGTTACTGCATAGTCCTAGTAGTGCACAGGTCATTTCTGACCCTATTGCAAAGTAGTAATGAGTTAACCACCAGCATAGGCAGAAAGTTCTTCCTAAAACATAAATTCATTCTCTTGAGTTCAATCCAATTAGTTCTTGTCCTGTCCCTGTAGACACAGAGAACAACTGAACATCACTGAGCACATCTGCGTGAGACAGAAGTGTAGCACATCACCGTAGCAATGTGCTACATCAGTGTAGCACAAACTGTGATGCCATAGCTACCCTGAAGCCACAGCTACATTGCCATTGCAACGTGCTCCCTCATTATAGCACATTGCTACAGAGACATAACAGCTAACAATGAGAGTGCCACTGGCTCTGCCTGGTACAGCCTGTTACTGCATCCTCCATGTGTACCCACTTCCAGATTTACCAGTTGCCCACATACCCTACCAGCACACATTTTATATTTTAACCCCTTAAATGCCAACTGCTATTATAATGAAAATTATACAATTTCTCCCACGTACTCCCCCCAAGGATATCTTACCACAAGGGGTATGCATACCACAGTTTGGGAACCCTGGTCTAAGCTAGACAACCCCAAATCTTCCAATCTTGCCTCATAACTCATATTAACTAGACCTCTAAATATGTTTTGATTGCTTTCCTCTAGCCACTTTCCAATATGTCCATATTTTTTTGTGAAGTATGGTACATTGGGCACAATATTCCAATTAGATTTTACCAATGCTGAATATAATGAAAGAATCATTTCCCTTGATTTAAAAACATGATATCTGTTAATATATCTCAGTAGGTTATAAGTGTTTTGTCTAACTATATTACAGAACAAAGGTCAAATCTAGACACATTTTTAAAACTCATTTTACTATTTGAGTCAGGGCTATGTTCTTTCTACTCAAAGCCTCACCAAGGTGGGAAGGATCAAGATGACAACACCATGAAGAAGTCATGGATGGTGGTGGTTGGAGAATACCTTCTGCGAGGGATGAAGGGAACCATCTGCCAACCCAACCTGTTATCTTTGAAAGTTTGCTGCATGCCCAGAGCCTGGATCCGAGATGTCATGGAGGGACTACTGAGGCTCATCCAGCCCTCTGACTACTACTCCATGCTGCTCACCCATGTGGGCACCAATGATACTGCCAGGGGAGACCCTGAGCATATCAAAAGTGATTAGAGGGTTGTATTCTTGTTTGTTCTTCTGGTCAAGTGAATGGGCCCAGCCAGGAGCAGGGGCATCCTACAGATCAACACTTGGCTGTGCAGGTGGTGTCACCAGAAGGGCTTTGGCTTCTTCAAAGATAGAATTTTCTTCCTAGAAGGATTGCTGGGGGGAGATGGGATCCACCTGATGAAGAGAAGGCAGAGCATCTTCACAGACAGGATCACTAATCTAATTAGGAGAGATTTCAACAAGGTTTGCTGGAGGATGGGGACTAAAACCCTGAGGTAATTGGGGAAGTGGGATATCTGGAGGGAGAGTAAGCAGGAGGGGGCAACAGGGAGTCACTGTCATACTTCTTGACAAATTGGGATAATCAACTAGTTACCTCAGGTGCCTGTACACAAATGCAAGGAGCCTGGAAAACAAGCAGGAAGTGGTGGAAGATCTTGCACAGTCATGGAACTATGATGTGATTGGAATAACAGACTTGGTGGGATAGCTCACATGACTAGACTACTGTCAAGGATTGATACAAAATGTTTAGGAAGGACAGGCAGGGGAGAAGAGGAGGGGGAGTTGCATTTTATGTAAAAGAGATGTATGATTGCCCAGAGCTCTAGTATGAAACTGGAGATAGGCATGTTGAAAGTCTCTGAGTTAAGGTTATAGGGGAGAGCAAAAAGGGTGATGTCATGGTGGGGGGTCTGCTATAGACCAGTAGACCAGGAGGAGGTGGTGGAAGAGGCTTTCTTCAAACAGCTAGTGAAAGTTTCCCAATCACAGGCTCTGGTTTTCATGGGGGACTTCAATCACTCTGACATCTGTTGAGAAAGTAATACAGCAGTGCACAGACAATCCAGGAAGTTTTTGGAGAGGGTTACGGACAACTTCCTAGAGCAAGTGGTGGAGCGGCCAACTAGGGGCTATGCTTTTCTTGACCTGTTGCTCACAAACAGGGACGAATCGGTAGGGAATATAGTAATGGAATGCAACTTGGGGAGCAGTGACCACAAGATGACAAGAGTTTAGGATCCCAAGGAAAGAAAGGATGGAGAGCAGCAAAGTAAGGCCTCTGGACTTCAGAAAAACAGACTTCAACTTGCTCAGGGAACTCAGGAGGAATTCTCTGGGAAGCCAGACTGAGGGGGGAAAGGGGTCCAGGAGAACTGAGTGCAATTTAAAAAAAGCCTTACTGAGAGTGCAGGAACAAACCATCCCAGTGTGCAGGAAGACTAGCAAATATGGCAGAAGACCAGCTTGGCTTAGCAGGGAACACTTCAATAAACTAAATCAGAAAAAGGAAGCTTATAGGAAGTGGAAACATGGACAAATAACTAGGGAAGATTATAAGATCATTGCTTGGGCATGTAGGGATAAAGTCAGGAAAGCCAAAGCGCAGTTGGAGTTGCAGCTAGCAAGGAATGTAAAGTGTAACAGGAAGGGTTTCAACAAGTGTGTCAGTAGCAAGAGGAGGATCAGGGAAAGTATGGGTGCTTTACTGAATGTGGGAGGAAACCTTGTGACAGAGGATGCAGAAAAAGCTAAAGTGCTCAATGCCTATTTCACCTCAGTCTTCACAGGCAAGGTCAGCTCCTAGACTACTGCACCAGGCAGCACAGTTTGGGGAGGAGGTGAGCAGCCCTCAGTAGTGAAAAATCAGGTTAGGGACTATTTAGAAAAGCTGGACATATACAAATCCATAGGGCCTAAGGGATGCACCTGAGGGTGCTAAGGGAGTTGGCTGATATGATTACACAATCACTGGCCATCATCTCTGAAAACTCATGGTGATCAAGAATGGTCCCAGATGATCAGAAAAGGGCAAACATAGTGCCCATATTTAAGAAAGGGAAGAAGGAGGATCCATGGAATTACCGACCAGTCATCCTCCCCTCAGTCCCTGGAAAAATCATGCAGAAGAGCCTCAAGGAATTCATTTGAATATAAATCTTTTTGGGGTAAGAACCAGGAAGAGATATTTGTCAGTTAGTCTCCACAGCACAGGATCCAGCAAGTATTTAAATGCTCAACAAGGTCCCAGATGAGATTGACAACCTTAATAAAAATGTTATGATCTTGACAAAAGAAAGCAAAACACAAACAAATTAAAAATGAACAACCTTATACATGTCCTGTGCCAGTAAGAAATAAGTACAGAGGCATCATTTAGTACATTTGCAACTTTTAACTTCTATGTTTATTACGGACTACTTTATTTACACATTTCTGAAGGCATATTTTACCACTACAGTACCACATATTGTTGGGAGAAAACCATAATTGGCTTTTTAACATCTTAGGTAGATGTGTATGAGAGCATTTTAAGTGACTATATACAAATTGTCAGCATTAAAAGCCATAGTCTATCTCAAATATAATTTGTTATATTTTTGTTTAATGAAGTATTAAATGGTGATAAATTGTGAAATTCTTTGTAAAGAGTGTTCATATTTGTACAATGGAGTCAGTAAAATAAATGTGTTTCAAAAAGCAAATGAGCTGATGAAATAGAAATACAATTTTCTGCTTAAAAGGTAAAAAATCAAAGCAATAACATGGAAGCAATGACAATTACATTAAAATAATGTGTGTTTAATTTAAAATGGTAGTTGCTATGCAGTTCTAAGGCCATATAAGCATGTGTTTATAGCATGGATCCTTATGTTCCTGTAGCGTTTCATTGACTTGAATTGAACTCTGTGAGCCTACCACAAGGAGCAGATTGCAGAACTGGAATCCTTGGTATCCCTTAGAAGGAACAATGCAGCCCTACCATAATGAAGAAAAATCAATAAAAGAACCCAACAGAACTCTCCAGCATATTTCCCCCACTTTTCATATGCAATTTCTGCAGCTGGTCTCCGTAGGAAAAGATGTGAAGTTGAAAGCAGGTGTATGACTGTAGCAATTTGGGAAATTTGTCTATGTAAACCTTTTGAATTGTGGTTGATTCTATGAAATTGCTGTGCTATTGAATGCCTCACTGTACAATGAATCAGCCATCTGCTAACAGGGTTTGTGTCACATACCTTACAGACTCTAGAATAATTAAGAGTTGTTAACTTGAATAGTTTTCCATTCAGGTGGAACAATGAGTTGACTACCACCAACAAGAAACCAGTTTTTCCCAGCTTTTATATTGTAAGCACAGTTGGAGCTTTGGAAATTTCCCAGCAGGAAAGAAAGAACAAAGACCAATTTTATTAGAAATGTCTGTTGAAAAGGGACATGCCTGCTGAGCTAAAAGGGAAAGATTTGATAGCTGGACCTGAACAAGCTAAGTGATACATGTCGCAAAAATCAGAAGAAAGCCTATCAACAGGAAGACAACTGAGCTGGAGATGTGGGATCTTGGCAACCTGAAGATACTGATTGATTAAAACCTAGTAAAGGATATATCCATTTTGTTAATTATGGTCAGTCCTAAAGATACTGTACATGGGTCACTAGCTTTGCTGTCATGGGAGCTCTTCAGCCTGTGCTTGCTCTATACACAGTCTTTGCACTAAACAAACAAATGCACAAACAAGCAAAACTCTCAGCCCTCCCCCAGTCAATAGAAGGGGCTCATTAGTTCTGGCCCCTCCTGGTAGCAAGCTTATCCGGGTTCCAGCCTATTTCTGGCCACAAACTGCTCCTTCCCCAACTTACTGCCCTCTTCTCTCTGCTCTGGAGTTTTTAATTGTAAGTGGGATACCTCCTGATCAGATAACTGCCCGGAGCTGGGCTTCTACAATGTGAAATGTCTCTTTCCTCATAGATTAGCCTGTTACAGCCACCCACAAGTCTGTAATCACCAAACATTTCACTGAAGCTCAACCTGAAACAGCAGCCAAGGCCAACCTGAGAAGCTTTGCTGAATGGAGGATTTGAATATGAATCTGCCTCCAAGTCTGCTCCTCCCTGAAGCATATTCAGAACTTACCAGGACACTATAGAGCACAAGAATAAGTCCACCAGAGTAATTCCTACCCTAGACAACCTTGTGCAATCAATCCACCTACCACCTTTACTAATTATTATTAAAGCCAAGGAATTTGCAGACTAACTGCTAGAAAATATATTTTAAGGAACAGGAAGCACTAAGTTAACAATTTGCTTACAAATCATGAAGTAAGATACAGTTAAGGAGGGACAGCATCTGTGGGTTGGGTGTATAAGGCTGACCTGTATCTCAAGTGTACTTCAAAGCCAAGTTAAAAAAGCTTCAGGTTGAATCGATTCAATCTTCACAGGTTAATCTAAACTGTATAGATTAAACTGGTAAGCAAGAGAACAGATGTTCACTTTTGATTCCAGAAATGCAGCCACATGCCTGCAGTTGCCTAGGCCAAAAGCCAAGGGGCACTAGAGCACACGTCGTTACAAGGCTGGAGTAGACAGCTGGGGCCAAGGGAAGGGATGTGGGGGAGATGCAAAACATCCTGCTATGTTGGGGGACTGTAAGTTAACTTGAATTTGGAGGGGATCTAGGACAGAAGTTCAATAAACCAATTTAAACTAAATCGGTTAAGTCTTATACTACATGCATGCAGGTTTATCTTAAGCTGCTTTGAGACATTATGAAAGCAGCTTATACGAACAAAACTTCTGTTGTGTTACAGATTTGAACCAGTTCCCGATCACCTATACTGGTTTCTCTGTAATTTCTGCCCCAGCCTAAAAGTAGTGAGGATTATGAGTGAAGGAATTTGATCCATGTGTATTATTTTTCCTAAATGTGTGCATCTCTCAAGGGGTATTAGCAAAGCATAATCTTTATAAATTTGTCTAGGGATCAGGATGGGTTTCAGGGCCCAAGGGAGATGGATTGCAAGAACCTGAGCCTGAATATGGCCACATACAACTTCTCACTTGGTTATCATGGGCAAATGTGAATAATTTTAACTATGAAACTTAAGAAACCAAAGAAAAGACTTGTAGTTACTAAAAATGATGTTATATGGAGTAGTCCTGAATCAGGCTATTCAGTTTCAGGAACCTGAATTCAGAATTTCATGCCATAATTTCTCTTTTTACCAAGATTAAGTCATGTCTCTCATCCATAAATACATGGACTCTGGTAATTAACAGGTGAGGCTTTTAGCATTTTAAATTGCATTACCATTTCAATATCCCATGAAAATCTTTATGAAAAAAAAATATATCTCTTTCCTGAACAGTGCCTTACAACTTAATCTTACTCATGATCATGTAGTCTTGAAGATACTATATTTCAGAAAGAGTGGGATTATGGACAGTTATTGTGTTATTGTTTTTATTTTCGGTGGGGGGAGGCTTGCATGGAGGTCATGGCTGTTGCAGCTGTGAAGAGTCTTGCCACCCTGTTCTACCCTCCCATGCCAGGTTCTGCCCACTGGATTGTGGAGGTGGCTCCTGTCCAGTGCAGGTCTGTCCAAGCTGCAGCCCCATGCCCTGAGTTACAACCACACAGCATGCTAAAAGATTAAGGCAACTGTAGCATGCTTCAGGTTCACACCAGGGCTTTCACGCAGGTAGTGTGCAGGCTGAACCCAGCACTACATGCAGCACAGAAGGGCCATTCAGGGCACATGATGCATGCACACCCAGAATGGTCTTGTGCACTGGCTCTGGGGCTGAATCAGGTCCAGCATACATATCTTGTGCAGAGTGAGCTCCAGGGCTGGTGAGTTGCATGTGGCACAGGCGGTTCAACTGGCTGCACATGCTGCACACAGCACAGCAGGCTGGTACAGGGCACATGCTGCAGGAAGCACCCTTCTGGATTGGCTCTGTGTATTGGCTCTGGTACAGCCTTATCTAGACCAAGCCTGCATGCAGAGCTGGCAGGGGAGCCTGAGTGCAGAAATCGGGTGGGGCACATATGCCCTCCATGCATTACCTGTAATGCATCACCTATGGCACCTGATCTCTAAACGGGAGTGCATGGAATTGCAAGAAGTCATCCCCCTTAGCAACTCTTCCCCTTGCCATGATGAACTACCTAAGGCCCCATTAAGGCTCCTTCCCACTCCCTGGCCAAGCCCTGTGGCCACATATTCCCACTCCAAAAGCACTGGATGCAGGTGTTGTCCTGGATGTAGTCTTTCTGGACTTCAGCAAGGCCTTTGATGCCATCTCCCACCCCATCCTCATTAAAAAATTGGGCGACTGTGGCATTGATGCCTACACAGTCAGATGGATTGAAGATTGGCTGAAAGGTTGCACTCAGAGGGTGGTGATGGATGGGTCATATTCGACCTGGGGAGAAGTGGGCAGCGGAGTCTCCCAGGGCTCCATCCTTGGGCCCGCTCTGTTCAATTTCTGTATCAGGGATTGGGACGACAGGATGAAAAGGAACCTGTTTAAATTCGCTGATGATACCAAATTTGGGGTGAGGTGAGGTGAGTATGCTAGTAGGGAGGGAAAGACTGCAGCAAGACCTGCTTTGGGCTGGACTCGATGATCTCCCGAGGTCCCTTCCAGCCCTAATGTCTATGAAATCTCTAGCAGGGACAAGGAGGTGATCCTCCCCCTCTATGCAACACTGGTCAGGCCACAGCTGGAGTACTGTGTCCGGTTCTGTGCACCGCACTTCAGGAGGGATGTGGACAACACTGAGGGGGTCCAGAGGAGGGTCACCCACATGATCCGGGGACAACAGGGCAGACTCTACAATGAGAGACTGCGGGATGAACCTGTTCAGCCTTCACAAGTGAAGGCTGAGGGGGGACCTGGTGACCATTTATAAACTCACTAGCGGGGACCAGAAGGGTTTGGGAGACACCTTGTTTCCCCTAGTGCCCCCTGGCATAACAAGGAATAATGTCCACAAGTTGTTGGAGGGTAGGTTTAGATTAGACATCTGTAAGAGCTACTTCACAGTTAGGGTGGCTAAGATCTGGAATCAACTTCCAAGAGAAGTGGTGCTGGCTCCTATCCTGGGGGTCTTTAAGAGGAGGCTTGATGCCTACCTGGCTGGGATCATTTGAGCCCAGTTTTTTCTCCTGCCCAGGCAGGGGGTCAGACTTGAAGATCTACAAGGTCCCTTCCAACCCTACTTCGATGATTCTATGATACTCCAGTGCTGGGCACTGCCTCAGCCGGGCAGCACCCCCGGCCCCAGTCAAGCCCTGACCCACTTCCTCCCTCACTGTGGGGGCTCATCATAAGCAACTGTTGCCAGGTCAATCTTACCTCATATCCCCCCATGTTGCCTATGCCCTCCACCCTCCCACATATCTCCTATGGCCCTTTCCCCATAGATTTTCCTGTAGGCAGCTGGGGGAGCTGCTCTCCACCATTCTACCTGGCTGTATTGCTGGCCATGTGCCTATGTGCCCACTTGCATGTGCTGCTTCCTATGTCCAATCAGCCTCCTCTCACACCCCCTAGCCCAAAGCACCCCTTGCAAGCTGGAACTCTGCCAGTCTGCAAGGGGAAACCCATATTTTTCTGCATTTTTCTTCAATTTCCATGGCAAACAAAAAACAAAGATCCCTGATGATAACCCTCTCCAAGGACTCATATCCTACTATATATCAGTAAGTCATATTATTTGCAGAAGTGATATAAGTTTATAAACTATGTTTAACCATTCTCTTTTCTTAGCAAAATCCTAGAGGCTGTGGGACCTGCAATGGAGCCTGGACAAATACCCTAAATACTATCATATGTTTATCTACAATCTCAGGGATCTGTGCAGCATTTCAGTCTATGGTGGAGTTAAATTGAACTGGAATGTAAACAGATGCCTGTGACAAAGTATTCCATTGTTTCTGACTATGTGCCAAAATATAAACTTAGTCAAATAGGACAAAAATGTGACTGTACAAATCTTGCTACTATGCACAAGGAAATTAAACAGTTGCATGCTTTCTGACATTACACAAGGTGAAGCAGTATGATGCCTAAAAATGTATTTTATATATTAGCCTCAAAGTAGAATTCTTCCTTATGATCTTTCCAAATTGTCTTTATGTTCTTTTTATACAATAGTTAAACCTTCTCCATAGCTTCCATAAATATTTACCTTTCTTTAATATTTATAATAGATCAAATTTATTTTAAAAACTTGTTATACTTCAATAATTTCTTATTTAATAACACTCTTGTTGTTTGGATCATGCTCATCATTAACCTTCTAACCTTAATTTTCTTAACATCCAGCAGTAAGCCTTTCTTGGCACTAACTTCCGTCATTTTATTTAATTATTCTTAGTTCTTCCATGCTTCCCAGATTAATATACTATTATCTGTGTTCTGTAAATTGTCTGTGTTACAATCCCCAAACTTGATTTATCAATCAAAATCTTGTACTTCAGTCATTATTGACTCAGGGTGTATATTTAAAAAAAACTGTTGAGACAATTTTATAAGATATAAATCCTTGGTGAACACCATAGTCAATCTTAAATTGTCGTGTCAAACCAAGTGATTTTAACTGCTGCCTGTTTGCCAACAAAAGATTTTCTTATCAATTCTATGATATATCTGGAAAATCCCAATCCATACTTTACTTTTCACAAAACTTCATGATAACGCAGGGAAAGGCTTTTGGATAACCAACAAAATTAATATAAAGAGGTACTCTAAATTCATGACATAATGTTGCTTATGTTTTCAGTTTGCTTCCTGGTTCCTCTGATAGTTGGTACTTACTGAATGTTATTTATAATTATGAGGAAAAATTTAAATATAAAGACTCTATGATTATGACTGCATTCCTACTCCCTGCATTTCACATGCCCTTTCTTTTATAATATTAGAAACTCTTTGGAAAAAGGTCTGTGCTTTCATATGTAGTGATACTCTTCCTCTTTGATGGAGGAAGAACCTTGGCTTATATGGGCTGCTAGTCACAAATGTTTACATTGATCTGCTATGGATTTAACTTCAAACTTTAGGTTAGTATCACACTTTTTTAAAGATGTGATAGATCTAGTGTGAAGATCTTGCTGGATTTTTTTTTCCTATAGTACAAACATATGATGCAGGAAAGCTGTAAAAACTGCACCATAAGGTCTTGTGAATACTTACCTAGAAGGTGTTCATGCCCTCAGTTTTAAAAGAAGGCATGATCAAGAAACAGGGATGAATATTTTATCTGTTTCCCCCAAAATAGTGTTTTGAGCAGGATCATGTATAATGTTTATTATGCATGTCAAGCACATTTGTTACTGTTGTAATGCCCCAAGGTAAATTAAAATCAAGACCATTCAGACTCAAGATAGAAAAATGATCAGTTTAGAAGAATGTTCTCTCCCAGGCCTCATTACAGAAAGATGTCATGATTGCACTTTCTTAAATGAAAGTTCAGGCTTTCTTACTATTAACAATATCACAAGATAAAAATCTCACAAAAATGTAACATCCATCTCATACCCCATTCTATAAAATAAACTTAGCTACTAAGGAAAACCATATGGAAGCACTTAGGTAATTTCATAACTGAGAACAGTACAAGCATTGATTCTTTGAAAATCAATTCCTTGTTTGCAGGTACTAAGCTCATAGCAAGGATCCTTTCATACATATTGCATATATCATATGCATATAGGCAGGCATGATTCTGCCTCAGAGACAATCCAGCCTTGATCAGGGAACTTGATTAGATGACCTTGTGATATCCCTTCCAGCCATACTTTCCTATGAACTTATATCCAGTAAACGATATCTCATTGAATAGTATTTATTTAAAAGAATATAACCCACATTTTCCTTGTCTTTTGCTATGGAAAGATGGAACACAATCAAATGAAAATCAAATGGAAAAAATAACAAAATGGGAAAAAAATAAAATAAAGTACAATCAAGTCTCCTCACAGCAGAGGAAAATACTATTATGGCTTCTAGGAAAAGAGTTCACAAATGACCATCAGCATTTCTCACTTCAATTCAGATACAAAAAAAAAGAAGAAAAAAGGAAAGGAAGGAAAACAAAATCTTGGATCACACCCCTGGCATGACTTGCCAGACCAATGAGGAGTTTAACTATTCTGTTCCAAGAAGCAACCAACAGTTATTTCACTAAAAACAACTTATGTTTTATGCATGAAATATGCCCATTTACAAATACCTTTTATGTTTATAAAGTATCCAATTTGAAAAAAAAAAAGTAATGAATACCAGTTCACTGTTGCTTTTTTCCTCACCCTTTCCCCCCATGCCTGAACCAACACCTTTTTATTTATGTTTTTTTAATATCCAGAAGTATTTATATCATATCAAATTTTAAGTGTGTGGTCTTCAAGGCATGAGCCAGCCTTTGTGTGCAAGCATGTGTGAAAGTATTAATAATATAAGAAACCAAGTAACCACAATCATATTAGTCATTTTAAACAAGGCTACTGCTTCAGTTTTTGATATGCCAATAATGGTGAGAGATTAGATAGTAATTTAGAAGAAGAAAAAAAAACCTGATAAACCTTTTAAAGATAAAAATATTGCAGCTTTAATTTGGTTTGAGACTTGGGCTAATGATGTGGTCAAATCATTTTTCAACAAATCAGCTTGCTGACTACAGTTTTGGTCTTATAATCAAGCTTCAGTTATTCTCCCCTTCCCCCATTTCTGTTAGAGGCTCACATAATGACGATGATCATGTTTAATGAAACAGATCAACTAAGTAGAGAAATAGGAATGTTTTTATGAATATTTATGATAAGGTAAGATCACATGCTCTGTGGAAAAAGTACACTCATTTAGCAAGACTTTAAAAGGGGGCCAGGAGCCAGGAGCATAGAGTAGGGAGCTGGGCACACATGCATCCCCGCACATACGTGTGCCCCCTTACCTGACCGGCAGCTGAGGCAGCCATGGTAGTGGAGGCAGCAGCTGGGGCAGCAGCAGCTGATCCCCCTAAAGTAAGATGGGCAGAGGGAGCTGCCGCAATTGAGCTGGATCCAGAGGGGAAGGCCCCCGGATCCCTTTTAGCCAAGCCGGCAGGGAGCCACACACGCAAACAGAGTACGCAAACAGGTATGCTCTGTAAGGGTGTGCCAGTGTTTGCACCAGCGTTTGCACAGGCAGGCAAGCAGGAGGGTCCAGGAGGAAGTCTTCAACAAGGGAAAGGTGAAGGCACCACACCAAAAACAAACAAACAAAAAATGGTATTGACGCGGAGTGCTGCTAGGGCCCCTGCCTGGGGGGCACCGCCTACCTGGAGCTTCTCTGAGGCCTCCAACCAGATGAAGGCCAGGAGGAGCGGGCATCACCTTGCCCCCTGGCCTGTGGGGGATGCCCAGCACGGCCAGAGGGGGCAGGGAATGCAGGCCCCCACACCTGTACTGCAGGTGCCCAGCTTAGGGCCTTGGAGGGCAGGTGAGAGAGCTCCAGGAGGTGGTTAGCAGGCTGAGGAGGATCAGAAAAGCTCAGGATGAAATTGATGGGCATTCCTTTTCCCTGCAGGGCCATGCACCAAAGGGAGAAGCACCCCAGGAGGTGCCCTTCACAGAGGGAAGGCAGAAAGTTACCTCCAGAGCCAGTGCTGCTCGCGGCGGTGCAGTACCAGTTCCCTCAGTTCAGCTGGGGAACAGGTATGAGGCCCTGGTAACATTGGAGGAAGAGGAAGGAGAGGAGAAAACCTCTAGAGAGGCCTCTGCATGCACAGAACAGGCTGAAGGAGGCAAGCTGACCCACAAGAAGAGATGCTGAATGCTTGTCATAGGTGACTTCATCCTAGAGAAGTATAGAGGGTCCCATCTGTTGCCAGGATCCCTTGGTACATGAGGTCTCCTATCTGCCTGGAGCAAGGATTCAGGATGTGACAGAGATAATCCCAGCCATTATCCAGCCCACTGATTACTACCCCATGGTTGTAATCCATGTGGGCACCAATGATGTGGCCAGGAGCAGCCCAGATCACTTGATAAAGGACTACCAGCTCTGGGGGGCAAGCTGAAGGAGATTGGGGCACAGTTGGTCTTCTCATCTGTCCTTCCCATGAGTGGACATGGATGATGCCATGAGACCTGCATCAGAGAGGTCAACTTGCAGCTTCAGAAATGGTGGTTTTCAGCTTTTTGGACCACGACCCATACTTCAGGACAAGAGCCATGTGTGGGTGGGATGGACTTCCCCTCTCCCCCAAAGGTAAGAGTGTGTTCTCTTTCAGGTTGGCTGATCTCCTCCAGTGGGCTTTAAACTAGGCTTCTCATGGGAAGGGAAGGATGAGGATGGATGAAGCCACAGAACACTGAACGAAGAGTCACCCACAAGAACAGTCCAGCCAAGACCGGCAATGAGAACAAGAAGTGCCCAGGTAAAAGACAGGGGCCCAGACAGTCCTGGGATTAGGGAGGTGGTGCATGCACATTAAGGAGGCCTTAAATGACTCTACACCAATGTTCATAGTATGGGGAACAAGCAGGAGGAACTTGCCCTCCTGATAGCTAAAACACACCCAGACATAGTGGGGGTCACAGAAACGTGGTGGGATCCAACGCACAACTGCGCGGTGAACGTCAAGGGCCATAGGCTGTACAGGAGAGATAGAACAGGGAAGAATAGTGGGGGTGTGGTGCTCTACATCAAAGAGCCATACACATCCTCAACAAACAACACTGGGTCAGAGGACGGGCAGACTGAAGTGCTCTGGATCAGACTACAAGGGGGTCGGGGGGAAAGGGACTTAATGGTGAGTGTCTACTACGGGCCACCCAGCCAGGGAGAAGAGCTAGACCAGGAATTCTCAGGTCAGCTTGCAGAGGCAGTTAAGTCAAAGGACATGGTGATCATGGGTGACCTAAACTATCTGGACATCTGCTGGGAAGAGCAGTCAGCCAGGTCTGACCACTCCTGTAGGTTCTTAGCTGAGTTATAGGACCTCCATATAACCCAGAACATGCACAGTCCCACCAAGGGAAATGCCTTGTTGGACCTGGTCCTGGTCACAGGCAATGACCTGGTGAGGGGACTGTGCATGCTTGACGACGTGGGTGACAGCAATTATCACCTACTGGAATTCACCATCCAGCGCAGGGTATCAAAGGCCTGCAGCAAGGCATCTATCCTGGACTTCAGGAGGGAAAATTTCAGTGAGGTAAGGAAACTAGTCAGGGAGGCTCTGAGATCCCGGGAGGGAGGGGAGTTGGGAGTCCCAGAAGAGTGGTTGTTTCTTAAGGAGACGATCCGCCAAGCCCAAAGGATGACAATCCTAACATAGATCAAAGCAGGCAAGAGTGCTCAAAAGCCCAGGAATGTCTAAAAGCTAAAAACAAGGTGTATACCAAATGGAAGGGAGGGGCCATCACCAGGAAGGATTATACCTCCTTGAGATTGTAGAGGGGCTGTTAGGATGGCTAAAGCAAAGATGGAACTGGGACTAGCAACCTGGATCAAGGATAACAAGAAGTCCTTTTTAAAATACATACAGGATAAAAAGAAGGTACCAGAGAATGCGGGGCCTCTGAGGACACACTAGGAAATCTGGCGGTTGCATCAGATGACAAAGCTAAACTCTTTAACAACTTCTTTGCCTCCATTTTTCTGAGCAGGGACCAGGTCATAAACCATACTGGGCTCTCCGACGGTCCCAGGGGAGGCATAGCCAGGCCCAGGGTCAGTGAGGACCTAGTCAGGGAATTTCTGGTGGGACTAGATGTGTTCAGATCAGGAGGTCCTAATGATCTAGGAGTGCTGAAGGAATTAGCAGAGGTCATTGAGGGACCCCTAACGGTTTTACGAGCTCTCGTGGTGCTCTGGTAAGCTGCCAGAGAACTGGAAAAGGGCCAATGTGTTCCCATTTTCAAAAAAGGGACGAAGGAGGACCCCAGAAACTATAGGCCCGTTAGTCTTACATCAGTCCTCAGGAAGCTTTTTGAGAAAATTATCCAGTTGCATATCTGCGAGGGACCAGCAGGGGAGATTATGCTTAGGGGAAACCAACATGGGTTCATAAGAAGCAGGTCCTGTCAGACCAACCTGGTGGCATTCTACAACCAGGTCACAAAATCCTTAAACGCAGGTGTTGCAGTGGATGTAGTCTTTCTGGACTTTAGGAAGGCCTTTGACACTGTCTCTTACCCTATTCTCATTAAAAAATTAGGTGTCTGTGGTGTCGATGCCTACATGGTCAGATGGGTCGCTAATTTGCTGGAGGGCGGCACCCAGAGAGTGGTCATAGTCGGGTCATTTTCAACCTGGAGGGATGTGAGCAGTGGAGTTCCCCAGGGCTCGGTCCTTGGGCCTGCACTGTTCAACATCTTCATCGGTGACTTGGACGAGGGGGTGAAATGCACCTTGTTCAAATTCATGGATGACACTAAGATGTGGGGATAAGTGGGCACACTAGAGGAGAGGGACAGACTGCAATTACATGTGGACAGGTTTACAGGGGTGGGCAGATGAGAACAGGATGGGTTTCAATATTGACAACTGCAAGGTATTACACTTGGGGAGGAAGAACCAGCAGCATACTCACAGGCTGGGGAACTTGCTTCTCATCAGCACAGAGGCAGAAAAGGATCTTGGAGTCATTATTGACTCCAAGATGAACATGGGCCGACAATGTGGGGACGCAGTCAGGAAGGCTAACCACACCTTGTCATGCATCCATAGGTGCATCACAAGCAGGTCTAAGGAGGTAGGTGGTAATCCTCCCTCTCTATGCGACATTGGTCAGGCTACAGTTGGAGTATTGCATCCAGTTCTGAGTGTCGCACTTCAGGAGGGATGTGGACAGCATTGAGAGGGTCCAGAGGAGGGCCACTTGTATGATCAGGGGGAAGCAAGGCAGACCCTACAAGGTGAGGCTAAGGGATCTGAAGCTGTTCAGCTTCCACAAGAGAAGGTTGAGAGGGGATCTGGTGGCTGTCTATAAACTGACCAAAGGGGACCAGCAGGCAATGGGAGAGTCCCTGTTACCCCAAGCACTACCAGGAGTAACAGAGAGCAACGGCCATAAGTTGATGGAGAGTAGATTCAGGCTTGATATCAGGAGGCACTACTTCACAATCAGGGCGGCTAGGATCTGGAACCAACTTCCAAGGGAAGTGGTGCTCACTTCTACCCTGGGAGTCTTCAAAATGAGGCTAGATAGACACCTAGTTGGGGTCATTTGACCCCAGCATTCTTTCCTGCCCATGGCAGAGGGTTGGACTTGGTGACCTGTTCAGGTCCATTCCAACCCTACCAACTATGAAACTATAAACTATGAAAAAGCTGGTTAAAATTAAGCCTACACGTAAGTCTGTCATTATTTAGGAAAACATTTAAAATTATAGGAAATTGTAGGTATGTTCTTAAATTTTGGAAGAACCAACAAGATCCTAACCAGGGGACACATCTACATGACACACTTCATATGCAGTAGACTACTCGAGGGGATTGAAGTGGCACTCAAGGAAGCTGAAATGCTTTTTTTGGATACCTACTGAAAAAGCTGGTCCCCAGTGACCCTAAATATATGCATGAATTTAAGCATAAAACTGTCTGCACTGAAATCATATTAAAGTGAAACCAAAGATTATTCATGTACAGGGATCCTGGTTTTCCCCCATAACCCCCACCCCCAATTTTTCTGATTTAAAAAAGTAACCCAAAATCCACATTTTTCCATGATTAAAATGAAACATCACTAATTATATATATACATACAAACAGACAGACATATGCATGTAGTGTAGAGATGCGCCTTATAGATCAACTCAGGAGTATTAAACACATCGAGCTCCACAGGCTGTATTAGCAGGCCAATCTGTGGGCTGTACTGGGCCCACAAACTATCCCTACACACAAGCAGTGCATATGGTCTAGGGCATGTACTACATGTGACATATGCATTAGACCAGCCTTGTGTACTGCATCCAGCAGGTTGGGCCATTCTATGGTCCTGACCCAAACCAGCTCCATATCCAGCACACAGGGCCAGTCTGGCATATATATATATGTATGTATATATGTGGTGTTTCATTATAAATATATAAAAGTGATGTTTTATTTTAATCACAGAGAACTCTGGATTTTGGGTTACTTTTTCAAAGCAGAAAATTTGGGATTTTTTTTTTCAGAGAAAACCAGGATCTGTAAATGATACATGCCCCCAGAGGCTGGGGGTGCAGGCATGGTGAGCTCCCGCAGGTGGCAGTGGTGGTGGCATGGCATGGTGAGCAGGGAGCTCTTTCAGGCAGCTGCGGCAGTGTTGGTGGTTGGGGTGGACTGAGCGGTAAACTCCCACATGTGGCCAGGTTGTCCCCGGCAGGTGGGGCAGGATACAGCCAGCTGTGTTGGTGGCAGCACTTTTCTCAAGAGATGCACTGCCAATCTCAGGTGGTGCACATGCACCTGCACACACCCACTATGTGCCACCAATGCCAGGATCCCTGCTCATGTACTTAAAAGTATGTGCATACTTTGAAATTTTAGACTGATCTTAGACTGGATCTATCTGAAGTACGATACACATTCATTTAGTCTATACAATTAAAATATGTGAGCTATCTACAAGGAGAGATAATGATTTCATATTTATATGCAGAGTGAAATAGATTGCATGATTTAGTTCTATCCCAGGGAGATAACGAAAAACAGCCTACTTGGATTGACATGGTTTTATCTATTTTAATCAAATGTAAAACAGTTGCAACATTATTAGCTAATAAGATCTTATAAAAAATATACCCAGATCTAAGTGAAAAAATAGGAAAATAAGTAAGCAGTTTAAGTTCATTACATTTTTCTACCTAAGACATCATTATAGCACTTGGATACTATGATATTTCTTTGCTATTGAGTTTCACAAAATGCAGTAACTTTAGTTTTATGATATCATTCTTATAATATTTTATCACATGTACTTCAGTATACAAATGAACTTTGCTCATGTAGGAACTCCATCTGGAACCAACTTCCAAGAGAAGTGGTGCTGACTCCTACCCTGGGGGTCTTTAAGAGGAGGCTAAGAGGAGGCTAGATTAATTTTTAGATTGTTTCTTTATTACTGACACTCACCTGTCTTAGAAATAGCTGTGAATTGTAAAAAAAATTATCCAGGCATCATCCTTATAACTATTATCTTAGAAAAGTATTAGGGATAAAACCCATAGCCATGACTGCAGATCTAAATAAGAAAATTTGATCTAGTTTAAAGGTCTCATTTAGAGGACCGAGTGGCTCTGATGTTAATGGCCAATGGAAACTTCGAGTAGAACATTACCATCATCCTTTGAATGCTTCATTAGTGGACATGAAATTACTTGGGAGTCTAGTTCCTGCTGTAGAACTGTCCAGATTGCAATATACATTGCTGTGGCACTCAGCAGATAGATCAGATACTAAATGGGCCATGAAAATATTCTCTCACATCTCATTTTTCTTCCTGGAAAAAAACAATGTTGATATATTTTGCTATTGCTGAAGATGAGGGGAGGAACTTTACACTGTTCTGCTAGTACCACAGTTGTTGTAAACCACTTCCTATTTTAAAGTATTATAACAAACTTCACTAAAAAAAACCAGACAGAATAAATCTATGATCTATGTTCTGATGACTAGTTAAAAAATGTCTGTTCAAGAGTAACAAACTCAATAATTTAAACTTTAAAACATGCACTTAATAACCTAATTTCTATTGTAGAATTGTTATGCACTTTCTGGCATATATGTTCCCCTGCAGTGATGGATTCTGAGGGAGTGACATGGTGTAAGCACTTTACCTTCCAAAGTGCTGCTCACCTGCTGCTGGCAGCTCTTCTTTGCTGCTCCAGGGGCATGTATATATGTGTTTCGAGGCTTCTCTGATGCATTGTAATTACAGCCTATCAGATCAGAGAAGACTTGATTCATTGAGTCTGCTGAAGCATAGTAATTACTGCATTCCAACAGACTCCAGCATCACATGTATCACATGCTGAAAAATGGCAGCAAGGGCACTTTAACTAAAACTTGTTTGGTAAGCTTTAGTTAAAACACACCTACTGACATTTGTCAGTGTGGGGATGCTGATACATGTGATGCTTCAGGTGCTTTAATTAGAGCAACTCTTGGTGCTGCTCTAATGAAAGCACTCCCCCCGCCCCATCTCCTTCCACTTCTGGAGCACATGCCCCAGATATCTGGGTTCCCTATTGAGTCTGAGGTGTAGCTGGAACCCTGGGCTGGTGAGGAGAGGGTGGAGGGGAGAGAAGGAGAAGACACTGAGCACAGGAGGTGAAGGGCTGCTGATATTTGGGGATAGCAGGAAAGTCTTATCTGTTTTAGGGACTCAAAAAAAAAACAAAAAAAGCCCCTGGCAGCTGCTACCACAGTAGTCTGATAGCCTGGTTGAGGGAGAGCACTGGGACAAGGAATGCCTGTGACACTATAATTTTGGGATTGTTCCAGTCTTATGTATATACCTGGTTATTTCTATATCCCTGCACAGCTGTCCAGTTGAAGCACAGCTCTACTGAACATGCTTCATAGGTTACTGCAAGCAATGAGCATTGCAAATTGTGCATAAGGGCCCCAAATTTCAGTTACACAGTTCTATGTCTATAAGTGCTATTAAGAAACAAGGATTGAGCCCAAAGCATCTTGTAGTCAAATGTTAAGAATGCAGCATAGAAACATGCTTTGAAAAATTATTCCATTCCCCCTGTAGATATTTGATCAATTTGTATTGAATGCAAAGAGTATTGAATACTTAATGTTTCACTAAGAAAGGAAAATATACATCCCTAGAATAACTTATGAATTAACTTTAAAGATATTTTCTGTTCTTTTGTGTTTCTAATTTACTTCATGCCTATTCTTATTTTTATATTTTTAAAAATCTTTTTTATGCAATTAGATGTTTTTGTTTGTTTCTTAACTGCTGTTCCTTATATTTTAATCTGTAATAACACACCTGCTTTGATCATTTAGAAACAAATAAGGGATGCTTAGCCTGATCATTCCAGCAACATTATCCAGAACATATCCTAATACCATAGCATTTTCATGACAAAGCTGTAGCTTTTCAAACAAGATGAAAGGTTAGCATTTTTTCTTGTTTATGCTTTTAATATTTTTCCATAATGCTAATTACTTCTAAATAAGAAGTGTTTGTATACTTCTATTTTTGGTACTTCATTAATTCTGAAATAAATTGTCATACAAAGCAGCTTTTAGAATTTGAAAATAGATCAATAATTGTTATGAGTAATATCCAACTGTTGAAATTTTATGGTGAAAATATCCTTTTCATTTTTCCTTCTAGTTATCCTAGTAGTCCAACTGAGACATACTTTTTCTTGCTGTTTAAAACAATAAGAAGGAAGCTGTCGAACATAGAATGTTGGTGGATAATTAAATGCTCTTGACAACACTTCAAAGAAAAATGGATCCATGTACTTTTAAATTTGTCACTTTAACCATGAGAACCTAGTTTTTCTGTTCATTCCTTACATGGTCTGTAATCTTGTTTTCCAAAAGGCAGACATACTCAAACAGTCCCTGTCAATATGTGGATACAGCAAGGAGCTTTAGGTTCCCCAAGTAACTTTCAGGGATATCATTTTTCACTCTGAAGTGTAAAAGTTGTGATAAAAGGCTGTGAATGGTTTTAAAAATACGTTTTTTCTCTCTTACAGTCTTAACTGACAGCTGTAGAGGTGTGATTATAAGAGACTTTTATTTATATAGAGAGAGAGACGGAGAGAGAGGGAAGGAGATAACTGTAGATAGATATAATGTACAATATGTGCATAGACATTTTCTGTACTGCTTGATATAGAAGAAATTATCTGTGACTGATATCCTTCTAGTCAAGCTCGACGGAAAGGATGGTTTTACAGTTAAGGCATGGGGCAGGCATTTCCTGAGACTCACTGCATTGTCTTAAGAACACACAACAACAATTTAATTGAGTATTTTACTATCTGTTCACTAGACATATTTTATTAAAAAGAAGTTGCTGTACTCCTCTGTGCCTCTTTACAGTCTTTTAAATATGTTTATAATACATTTTGCTACCAGTTGATCTGCTTGGCTTTTCTGGAATCTCTCAGTTAGCTTTATGGAGCATGTAGCACAAGAGGACCATGACATTGGTTGGGTATTTAGACGGCAACATAATAGTACACAACTGGTTCTCTCTATCAGGCTGACTTAGTGCATCTCTATTGTAGTCTTCAAAGGCTGCAGTCACTGGCTCCTGAATTTTGCAAAGTCTGATGAGACATTCCTGAATAGTTAGTAACTATTTTGCCACTATCTGTCTTTTACTTTGGTTGTTAATATCAGAATTAGATAAAGTTGCTAAATTTGAAAAATGTACTCCCTCTGTAAGTAAACTTGCCATGTTTTTTGGTTCTAATTAAGAGTGAGGTGGTTAGCATGTTAGTGTGAAGTAAGGCAGAAGGCTGGTAGAGATGCAGCTTATAGACCAACTCAGAAGTATTAAACTCATCCAGTCCCACAGTCTGGATTAGGAGGCTAGTCTTTGGGCCGAATTGGGCCCACAAAGCGGCCCTACACATAAGCAGTGCATGTGGATCAGGGCATATAGTTTTGTGACATATACCTCAGACCAGCCTTGTGTACTGCATCCAGCAGGTTAGGCCATTCTACGGGCCTGATCTAGACCAGCCCTAGATCCAGCACACATGGCCAGTCTGGCACAGACACCTTCATGCCTATAGACCTTATCAGTGGATATCTTTAACTGGGTCAGCTAGCAAATCGATGTTAGCTTGCAGAACACAACAGAAATCCCTAAGCTGCAAAAATTACATGATGAAGAAAGTTAGGGCTCATCCTGTATCCTTCCACCGGGAGAAAATCCCATCCCTACAATGTAGAACAATGCAGAAAACTTTGACCCCCTGTATTTCCCTGTTAATAGGAACAATTGTTTCCCCTATATTATGGCTAAGTAGAAACACAGATATTTGAGAACAAATTGTCCCTTTTTTCCACTTTTGAGAAGCTTCTATTGGGTTTTCATTTTATGTATCTTCTGTATGTGTGCTAAAATATGGTATAGACCAATGTTAATTCCTGAATATTAAGATGAAACATACATGTTGGAGCGTATTCATGAGGAAATGCAGACCAAGTCTAATGTTTCCATAAGTATCTAACCATAGAAATCAATATTGTCAAATAAAGTGGATGAACTGTGTGTGATCAAGAACTAAATAAATGTGCAGTAACCGGTTACTGTGCAGTAGCACTGGCAAATGCCTTTTTAGTGACACTACTGCACAGTAGCCTAATAATACTATGTAGTAATGTATTAGCATCGTCTGCGGTGGGACGCACTACTGTGTAGTGTTATTAGGCTACTGCACAGTTAGCATCTCATCTACGTGCCCAGGAATCAAGGAAATCATGACTTTCTCTGTTTGCTGAGTTGCCTACCAAAAGATCCTAGGGGCACATCTAAGTGGGTGCATCTACGCAAGATGGTATGTCATCATAGCGATGCAATCCCTCATTAGAGCCACGTGCGGCTCTTCAGAAGTTAATATGTGTCTCCTTGAATCTTTGAATCATGGTGACCAGCTTCCATAGCCACTATGTCATGTCACATGATGCAACTGCTTGCAGTGGGCACATTACTCAGTCTAGACTCAGAAATTTGGACTCTGGAGCCACGGGTTAGCCACCTCTGCTATAGAGCATTGCTATGGTGACGTAGTAGTTAAAAATAACTGTACACCACCAGCACAGTGCAGTAACAGCTGTTACTGTCCCATCACTTAGTACTTCCTAAAGGAAGTACTAAAGATGGTGCAATAATAGTGGTGCCATAGAGGCATGTGTAGACATGCTGAGTAAGCAGAAAAAGCCTGACAGATATCCCAAGGCCTTGTGGGGCTTGATCCTGCACTTGAAATCCCAGAATGTGAAGGACTTGATGCCTCAGGCCTCTGGGGAGGGGGTGGCTGGAGACTGCGGACAGTTGCAGACTCCCCACACTCCTCCACCATAAAGCAAGTAGACGTCTTCCTCAACAACACTGCACAAATTATTATTAGCTTTTGTCATGGTCACATTATGTCACAAGAAAGGGTATGGACATCTATTTCCTTTGGCTTTGTGCTGCCATAAGTTTTTTATAGAACCCTAAAGGCGTCAAAAGGTGATGACTGATTCTGCCCTATGAGACTGAGGGGCCTACATTCTACTAAAAAGACCGTACAAAGGGTCTGACATCACTCCAGACTGGAGGCTTGGGATGGAGGTCTAATTTTCCTAAAGTTTACATAGAAACTCTGAAGCAACACAGATTTCAGCAGTTACCAATGTAACTCATAACAACCATAAGATACAAAATTTTGAAGGGTCACAAAGCAGCTTTATTTTATCCCACAGTTATAATGATTTTCTCCATAAAATATGATTAAAAGTGAATTTTACTACTTACACGTGTCTTTTTTGCTTCTTTGTGTCTCTTCACAGTGAATTTAATGTGTGTGTCAAGGCAGTAATGTAATGAAGTAATAATAGCTTCATGCATAGTGACAGTGAACAGGAAGTTATATAAGGCACTGAAAACAGAAATCTATTCACTTACCAAAACTGCTTGCAAGGAATGTTAATTTGTACTGAATTATTTCCTTTACCCTAAAGGATAAAAGGAAAAAAAATCTACTCCATAAAAATCTACAATTTCCAGGTTATGGATATAAAATTTCTATAGTTAAAGAATCTCTTTAATATTGTCTAGAAAACATTGTGAACATTATTATTTCTCTGTTCACAATCCATAAGTATGCCTTATGCAATTTTATTTTTGAGTTTCAGCAATAACTAGGGCTCAAAGGCAATTTGATGTTTTGAAGTACCGTTTAGTATTCCTTCATTGTTTTATATTTTTCTCCTTCTGCCTCAACTATCTTGTGCACAGGAGGTTCATAATGCTGAATCTCCCAGTGTTAAAGTGAACACATGATTTTTGGCTACTGACCTCTTGTGTGAAAAGCCAGTTTTGGCTGGCTTATAGTTGACAGTATGGCTATACAGTATTTATTTATGATTTAACTGCTGTTCTTCGGATTTTGTCTGATCTAGACTGTGTCTCTGTCTGCTTTACGTGTGATATATGTTTTCAGGTATATGCTTACCTAAGTGTTCTAAAGTCCATAAACATGCCTGTATTTTATTCTAAGCTTAGGAATCTCAGAAACCTGTTAGTGTTCTCATCTGATCACAAATATCTAGGCTGATCTCTTTTTTAATACTGCCTGGGGAAATTATTTTCAAATAAGGAAAAGCTACTTTACTGTCCAAGCCCCCAAGGCCTGGAATAGACTCTCCCTAGATATGGTACAAACACCTACTCCAGACTCTTTTAAGAAAAAAATTGAATGCTTATCTTGCTGGGATCCTTTGACCCTAGCTAACTTCCTGCCCCTTGGGCAGGGGGCTGGACCTGATGAACTTGCAAGGTCCCTTCCAACTGTGATGTCTATGAAATCTATGAAATGTACTGAGAAATGCAGACCTCCTGAATATATTTCAGCCACTCTAAACACCTGTGCTCAAATCTGTTTGAGTTGTTCTGCTTCTATGCACTATTTTTAGGATTTTTGTTCTTTTCTCTCTTTTTTTTTTTTGGTGACAGTTTTAAATCTCTGAAGGATGTAGGAGCTACTGTTACCTTTAATCCTTGACCAATAACAGTTAAAGCAGTACAGGAGAGTCTTAATGAGGCTGGAGTCATAAGGCCTCTTGTGAGTTTTGCCATGTTTTGGGCCTCTACTTAACTGAAAGAAGATCCCAAGCTAAATGAGCTTCCAAGTACAACGGAAGACACTGATTTAGTTTCACTCTTGTCTAGCTTTTATTTGGTTGTACTATGTATGTCTTTCTACCCCGATATGATTTCTATCAGGGCTTTAGGAATCAACAGTGTGGTTCATCTTTGCCTTGCTTCTGACACCTTTATTATTATGTATTATTGATTCAATTAGTCCAAAGTTATTAAAGGAATGGCCTCGTCTGGGGTGTGCTACACATGGGACTGGTCCAGAATTCATTTGTCGTTATCTTTGAACAATATTTGTTAATGTACAATTTATTTTCTTTTTGAAGATGCCAATATTTTTTGGATATGAATATCTTATCTTTTGGGAACATGGTAGAAAAGAGGCAGGACACTTCTCAGATGAGAATATTAATCTTATCTTCATGAATTCTAATATTTTTTCATCTTTCTGGATAAAAGTTCCAATGAAGGCCAAAGCTAACAGGGCTTAGCCCCACCCAAACTGGGCCAGCAACAGCAGCTCCAGTGCCACGACCACTGCAGTGCCATGCCCAGGGCCTCCACCATGTGCTCCTCCACCACCACGTGTACCACTCCAGCATGCACCAGTCCTGTAATAGCCCTGTGGAAGGTGAGGCTGGGTCAGGCAGGCATGCTCCATACCACCTGCCCCCACCCCCAA
Source organism: Crocodylus siamensis (assembly GCF_052110815.1). Taxonomy (NCBI): domain Eukaryota; kingdom Metazoa; phylum Chordata; order Crocodylia; family Crocodylidae; genus Crocodylus; species Crocodylus siamensis. The sequence continues at coordinate 53,198,873 of NC_143395.1, forward strand.
TAGCATTTTCTAGTGCTGCTTATGGTTCCAAGCCAATATTTGTAAAGTTCTGTGAAGTGATGAGACCAGGAATGAAATACTCATCCTTCCTCCTCCCTGAACTTTGGTCAAGAGATAGGAATTTCTAAATCTATATATGACTGGAATGTTTTTCATTAAGCACAACTCCAGCAATAGAGTTTCTAAGGAGACAGATATTCGCCTTAGTGATCCTTTATCCTGATAAAGTGTGACAGGGGACACGCTTGGGGCCAGGTCTCATGCCGGCCCACCTATCTGACTCTATGGGGCAGTCTGCCTAATCTCGCCTGCCATGACTTTGCTGTTCCCACAGCCTGGTGGAAAATGTGGGAGATTGACCATTACATGCCCTGATGCCAGGGGGCATTAGCTGTGGCTTTGAACCACCCCTACGCCACAGGCCATTCCTCACAGATGGCATCCATGTAGCCATATACCAGCCCCTAACTTTGGCCATGCTCACTGGGCTCAGTGTCCCTCACTCATACTGGGCCTCCTTGCTCCACACACACAGTCAGGGCTTCTAGCTTCTGCTCTCCTTGCCTCTCACTAGGCTCCACACACCTCGTTAGGCTCCACGCCCTTTCCAAATTCTGGGCTCCTTGCCCTTCACTCACTCCTTGCCCCACTCTGGACCTTGAACTCCTTGCTGGGTTACCCATGAGGATGTGGGGGCTGGGGTTAAGGTGTCCCTACCTGCCTTTCTCTGGGGGGGCAACTGGCCTGATATTTCCTGGGAGCTACCACACCACTAGGAGCCCTACCAGGCCATCCTTTCCTGACAGGGTTCCCTTTTAAGTAATGCCCAGGACCAGGAGAAATTTGACAACTTCAAGAAATATGGTTTTTTTCCATGTGTGGCTTCATATACTTTGTTTATATGATTTTCCCTTTATCTAGACTTACTCTGATTAGCTCTGATAGATAATGTTTTTATTTCCCTTTTGTTTTAATTACCTTCCCCCACATGTCCTCCTCCCCCCGCATTTTTGCTCCTTGTACTTTAATAGATTTATTTAAGACATTCTGATTCAGCCCTGAGTAAGTAAAATACTTAAAACAAGTTAATAATATATTTCTTAATGCAGAGATACATTCACTTATCTAGCTACAGTGGTATACGCAGTTTAAAGACCTATTATCTCAAGTTAATACAGTGCTGTTAATACATTTTAAAATATTCAAGGTTCTATTACCTGGGCCATAATTTTCATCGGAAACAATCATATATTTGAAAGTTGTTTCACATTTTCAGGTTAGAGTACACACACAAAGAAAAAAATCTTACAGCAAACTAGAAATGCAATACTTGTTATCTTTAAGTTACTGTGCATAGTTAATTACAGTAATATTTTATGTTTGTAGATTAAGATGCTATCTGAACTATGATGCAATGACAATAGAAAAAATACTCTTGATTTTAAAAACTCCTGTGCACTGACAGAAATGATGGGTTTTCTGGGTTTTTTTGAGCTATCATATACTTTAGTTGTTCACAAACATTAGTCACCTGAAAGGTTTTGATGGTTCACATGTCACATGACACTTTTTATTCTGAAAATAAAAAAAGAAAGAAAATAACTTTCTTGTCCAAAATTATTCACACACTGAAGAAACTAGAGAACCACTTCTCTGAAATCTTGAAGGACAAACTATATGTGGCCTTTACTGGTATAGCTACATGAGGGGGAAGAAATAAGGGCCTAAATCATCACTGCCAACATTACTCCAATGATTTCAGTGAATCAGATAAAACCTGTGATAGTATAAAGGTTTAATTAGTCTTTTATAATGCATCATGTATTCTCTCGCTCCTTCTTCTTTTTCTTCTCTTTTTATCATTTCTTTTTATGGTATATTTTTGATTATTTAAATATTCTGATTTATTGCTGTATTATACCAATTCATGCTGGTATAACTTCACAGGTTTTACTGCTGCATTTCAATGGAGTAAATCTGGGATAATACAAGTTAATCATACCTAAAATATTTAAAGATCAGGTATATGGCATAAATATAATGAATTAAATGAGAGAATAAATTACATTCCATCATAATCAAGTATATCATGTCTACTCAGAAAACCTTGTCATCCTATACACTAGCCATTTATGAATGTTTTAGCAACACAAATGTATGATGAGACTACTACTCACAAATGACAAAGCCATGAATGAGTTATCCAGAGTTGCCAGATCTTACATTTGTTGTACCTCACAAGAAATTCATTGTGGACAAAGCTGTCAAGCCTGAAAGCCAGAGTCTTACATCAGGCACCAGTACAAGTAGTTTTTGATGTTTTTTATACTGGCCACTAGATATCAATATGAAATATAGCTTCAGAAAGTCAAGGGGCTTCTTGGCCCCCATGCTTTATATCTAGAAATATGAGTAGAAAACTGGGAACAGAAGACAGGAAACAATAGCAACATCCAAAGGCTAGTTACCTCTTGCACTCAAGTGCTATCCTTTAAAATGAACGTTAGAAACGCTCCTGCACTCCTAATGAAGCCTCCACTTTATAAATTGTAGAGAGAGATGGTTACAAACTTCCCCTTTTTCACTACTACATAAGAAAAAAGGAGTTAGATTTGTTGATACTGAACATGCTTTTGCTTAAAAAGTTAGGCATGTTGATCTACAAGTGGAATTCACAAATCAGGGTTATGTGTCTAAATTCCCAATAGTATTCAAATTGAATCTTAGGTACCTAGTATTTTGAATTACAAAATACTCAGCAGTTAAGCATGCTGAGCAGAATGACATGGAGAATGTCCAAGCCATTTAACTAGAAATGTGGAGAAAGAGTGTTTTACATTCTACCTTTCTCCAAGACATGGGCACCTATATAGAACTACAATTCATAGCAAGAAACCTTCAAGTCAATTTGGCACAGAATCATCCGTTCAAGTTTATGTGATTAGTTTTGTGGTGGTGGTTCTGCCAACCTTTTCAAAATTACTTAGAGGTTAGAGCAGCTACCCAAGAAGTAAGGGACCTGAATTTAATTCCATTCTTTGCTTGAGAGGGTTCAAGCCCACAGCTCCAATTCCCCAGAGGGGCACAAAGCAAGAGTCATAGGACTACAGATAGATAGAGCAAGAGAGAAGTATTAATATCAGCAGCAGTCCCTTGATATGAGGATGACAGTCTTCCAGTTAATAGACAAGTCATCAGTGAGCCCACATATAGTTTCATAGTTTGTAGGGTCGGAAGGGACCTGAGCAGATCATCAAGTCTGACCCCCTGCCTCGGCAGGAAAAACGTACTGGGATCAAATGACCCCAGCAAGGTTTTCATCTAGCCTTGTTTTAAAGACCCCAAGGGTAGGAGTGAGCACCACTTGGAAGTTGGTTCCAGATTCTAGACACCCTGACAGTGAAGGAGCACCTATTGATGTCTAGTCTGAATCTACCCTCTGCCAGCTTGTGACCATTATTTCTAGTCACTCCTGGTAGTGTTCAAGGGAACAGGGATTCCCCCAAAGCCTGCTGGTTCCCTCTGACTAGTTTGTAACAGGCCACTAGATCCTTCCTCAGCCTTCTCTTCTGGAGGCTTAACAGGTTCAGGTCCCATAGCCTCTCCTCATAGGCCCTGCCCTGCTGCCCCCTGATCATGTGAGTGGCCCTCCTCTGGACCCTCTCCATGTTGTCCACATCCCTTTTGAAGTGCGGCTCCCAGAACTGGATGTAGTACTCCAACTGCAGCCTGACCAGTGTCCCATAGAGGGGGAGTATCACCTCCTTGGACCTGCTTGAGATGCATCTGTGGATGCATGACAAGGTGTGGTTGGCCTTCCTGACTGCATCCCCACACTGCCGTCCCATGTTTATCTTGGCATCAGTGATGATTCCAAGATCCTTTTCTGCCTCTGCACTGATGAGAAGGGAGTTCCCCAGCCTGTAGGTATGATGCTTGTTCTTTCTCCCCAGGTGCATCACCTTGCACTTGTCAGTGTTGAAACCCATCCTGTTCTCATCCGCCCACCCCTGTAACCTGTCTAGGTCTGATTGCAGCCTATTCCTTCCTTCTAGCATGCCAACATCCCCCCACATCTTGGTGTTGTCAGCAAATTTGAACAGGGTGTTTATTACCCCCTTGTCCAAGTCACTGATGAAGATGTTGAACAGTGCGGGCTAAAGGACCAAGACCTGCAGAACCCTACTGCCCACATCCCTCCAGGTCAAAAATGACCCATCCTCCACCACTCTCTGGCTGTGGCCCTCCAGCCAGTTAGCGACGCATTTGACTGTGTAGGTGGCGAAGGCCTTCCTAAAGTCCAGAAAGACTACATCCACTGCTACCCCTGCACCTAAGCATTTGGTGACCCGGTCGTAGAAGGCCACCAGGTTGGTCTGACAGGACCTGCCTCTAATCAACCAACGTTGCTTGCCCCTGGGCATAACCTCCCTCGCTGGCCCCTTGTGGACATGTGCCAGGATAATTCTTTCAAAAAGCTTCCCCAGGATCGAGGTAAGACTAACTGGTCTATAGTTTCCTGGATCCTCCTTCCTCCCTTTTTTGAAGATGGGAACCATGTTTGCCCTCTTCCAGTCCTCTGGCACCACACCAGAGCATCACGAGTGCTCTTAAAGCCGTGCCAGTGGTCCCACAATGACCTCAACTAATTCCCTCAGCACTCTGGAGTGGGGATTGTCCACAGATGACTGAGGGAAATCCATGGTCCACATATTCTACTTCAGATGTTTTAAATAGTTCCCCAGGAGGAAGGAGTGTATCCTGGTGATATCAGGTTATAGCCCTTTTTCTTTGTCTCTCTCCTTTATCCATTTCCATGGCAAAGCAAGTTTGCTCAAAATTATCAATGCCTTGTTGTATACCATTGAGGATGATTCAGTGTTTGAGTATTCCATGTGTTGTTGCTAATACTGCATTTCTTCAGACGGATCAGCAAGGTGTCCTTAAATCTCTACTTTTGCTTATGTCAAGAGCAGTGTCCATAAGTGAGTTGGGAGTACAGGACCTGTTTTGGGTGCCAGTTGTCAGGTTATAAGATATCCTATCCAACCTAGCTGGTGCTATATAAACATGGTTTCAATACTTGTGGTGTTTGCTTGCACCGTAAGAAAAAAGGCCCAATTCCCTCAGCCTCTCCTTACATGGCCTGTGCTCCAGGCCTTGGATCATATGAGTGTTTCTCCTCTGGACTCTCTCAAGCTTCTCCACATTCCTCCTGAAGTAGGGGGACCAATATTGGATGCAGTACTCCAGCTGCAGTCTCACCAGGGTCAAGTAAAGTGGGAGGATGATTTCCCTGGTTTTGCTTGCAATGTGTCGGTGGATTTATGTCAGAATTTGGTTTGCTTTGCCAGCCACAGCATCTCATTGGTGACTCATATTTATCTTGTGGTCCATAAAGACCCTCAAGTGCCTTTCAGTCATGGTGCTAGTGAGCTGACTGAGACTGTAGGTATATTGAGGGTTCTTTGTACCAAGGTGCAGCACCTTAAATTGCTCTACATTGAAAGCCATCAGGTTTTTGTTGGCCCACCTTGAGAGAATGTCCAAATCAGCCTGTATCCCCAGCCTGTACTGTGGTGTGATCACCCCCCCCATAATTTGGTATCATCCGCAATCTGGGCCAGTTCTCATCTGACTCCTGTGTCACAGACCATCTGGGCACTGTGAGTATATCAATTTAGTTGCAGACTGACTGAGCACTGCAACTATATTAGCCACTGGGCTATTTTGGTTCGGGATTGAAGGAGGTTATGTTGGGAGTGAAAGTAATGACAAATTTTACTTATAAAAAGAATAATTTTACTTATGACAACAACAAAAAATAGTTTACACATATAACAGTTAGTAAAAAGGTTAAGCTAATAAACAGAAAACATAACAATATAGATTAAAATTGACAGTGATAATAAAACAGATAAAGAAATTAACAAAGAGTTCCCACTTGCTTAGTAACTTATCAATAGTCCTTCAGTTAAAAAATGCACGTCAAGCTGATTCAGCAACGTCAGATGTCTCTGAACTAGGCAGTCAGAAGGAAAGATCGGGGGAAGCACCTCAGTCAGGATCTGGTCTTCGCTCTCAGAGGGAGTAAGAGAGATCAGTGAGAGTATGGAACAGCAATGACCCTTCTGTTCCGTCCTTCCTGAGGGTTATTTTGATGTGATTGTTCTTTTATATCCTATTTATGCTATTTTTTTTGGTTATATAGCCATTTATAGTGTTACTTTATAACTGTTATCCTATGGGGTTAAAAGGTGTTAGAAATCATTATAATAAGTCACTGTCCAAGCTTGGGTTTACACAAATCACACCACATCACTTTGGGGTCTGAGATTAACATGTCCCCACCTAAGTTCAACCCACTATGTTAATTATATCTTGTGATTACATTCATTAGTTTTTTACTGTTTTTAAGCAAAATTTATAAATCAGCTATGTCTGCGATTGTGATTTTCAGTTCATGCTGTCTGGAGATTAATATAAAAAGCTATATATAAATCTTTTTTCAGACAGACAGGGAACTGCTTCATCAGCCACTTTGCAGATATCTCAGAAAGGAATCTTTCTGGTTAAAGCTGCCTGTTTGACCTTTCTGGTCATCATACTCCTGGATCCAGATCATTAATGAAGATGTTAAAGAGTACTGGCCCAAGTACCAAGCTCTGAGGGTCCCCACTTGTCACACTGTGCCACATTGGTTTGCTCCCATCAACTAGTACTATTTGAGTCTAACCCCATAGCCAGTTACCTAGCGATTGGACCATAATCATGAGGACATCATGAGGAACTAGATCAAAGGCGTTCTTGAAATCCAGATATGAATCCATGTCATATCACATGGGAGATGAGGTTGGTCAGGCAAGACCTGCCAGTCAGGCATTCAGATGCTTGCCTTCCATAAGACTAGTGTTGATAGATCCCTTGACAATTTTTTCCAGGATTTTTCCAGGGATGGATGTCAGACTGATGGTCTAGAGTTCCCCAAGTCATTCCTCATTCCTTTCTTGAAGATAGGGATGATGTTGGCTGTTTTCCAGTCTTCCAGGACCTCACCCAAGTGCCACAGATTTTTTCAACCCTTCTTACTTTTTTATGTATAACATAGTATTTTCCTCTTGTATTTTGCAAAAATAATAAATTCACTATGTCAACTGCTACCACTACCCGTTTATCCCCACTGCAACTTGTCCCCATTATCTGGCTACACCATGGTATGTGGAGAGCTCCCCACCACCTGGCCACCGAGCACACACCATCAGAGCTCCATCTATATGGACCAGATCCAATAGCTCCACTGGCTGTATCCTACCTGTGGATCAACCTCTATACCTCTTTAACAATATTCTGTTCTATCTTTAATGAGATAGTCCACTGAAATACTGCACTGGGATAAATAAATGCAGCCAACAAAATATTTATTTAAATTTCCATAGGTAAATAGTTATTATTAGGTCTACTTAACACTGTAAATTAAGATATGAACCAAAATAAAAATGCAAAAAATATATAAACATGTTTGAGTTTAAGACAAAGTTGGTATTTATTTATCATATTTTATTGATTTTGTCTCTGAATAAAACCATATATATCATTTCGATATAACAATTTGGGCTTAATATTTACAGATATAAAAAATTTTAGGCCTGGTTTTCAAAATAAATCTGTGTGGATAAATATTGTTGTGCCTCAGAAGTCCATGTGTGAGTATATACATCTCCAATACAGATTTCATCATTTTCTAAGGAATTCTTTGACAAGTATTAATATCAAAATTTGAGAAAGGAATCCATACCATTTCTTCAGTGGTCCTAAAACTTGAAGTTAAAGCAGTTTCCACACTTTAGAAGTTTCTGAGAAATGCAAAACTATGCATTTAACATATTTTTATTCTTTTTTAACTTGATCAAAATGAAACTACATTTCATGTATTAGATTTTATTTGAAATTATTTTCTAATTTTGGAGAGAAACATTCTAAAACATTAACTAAAATCAAAGATATTTTTACAGCAAAATTAAGTTTATTGAAAAAAACTTTTTGATAGTTGTTTCAATAAAATTAGGAAAAATTAAATTGTATATTTTGGAGAGAAAAATTAAAGAAAAAACATTCCCAATTTTTCTTAAAAAAAATTTTTTGTCAATTTTTTTCAACCCACTGCACAAGTTATTCTTGCTGTTTATATAATGGGCCACATAATATAACTTATCCAACTCCCAGAGAAATCCATAACTGTCTTATTATTGACTCTAAAGAGAGTTGAATCAGACCTACTGTGAAGAAAAATTGATGCGGTTACAGACTGACAATGGTGCAGCAAAAAACAGTGCAAAAATATGACTCTTAACACAATGCATAAGATGTAAGATCAGCAACCAAACCATCAGTCACACACATCTGTCTTTGTGTCTTCTCCCCCTTGGCCTAAGAATGATTTGAACTACACTGTTAGCTTCCTAGCATACAAAATAAGATGAATTACAGGACTCAACTTTTACTTATGCTTTCAGACGTTTTTGCTTAGCATTTAAGTTTCCAAGAAGATTAAGTTTCCCAAATTGTCTGAATAGCTCAAATGAGCTTCACTTATATGTCTCTTGTACCTATTTTTAATATATAAATAATATAATAAACAGTTCAAAATGAACATAAGTTAAGGTTGAACTGGGGAAGTACTGGAAAACTTGTCATCTGTATTTCTTAGGTCAGCCTACATTTTCTGCTTTGTCACTCTCTCTAATTCCCCCTCTAGCTCTATAAAAACATCTAGTTGTCTCTTAAATTCATTTATAGTATGTGCTTCAGTGGACTTACCTGACAACTTACTCCTCACATTTATTACTTGTCAAGTGAAATACTTCTGTTTGAATCCTACTATTCTTTTTGCACTCAGAGCGACACTGTCAACTTACATATTTAATTTAAGTTCCCTTTTTTTTATATACCTTTTCAAACCACATAGTCACTCTATGTCCATAATTGCACCTCTAGAATTATCCTCTAGAAGGATCCTTTCAATGGTTTTGAGAGCAGCAGTGCGAAATGTGCTCAGACCCATCTTCCTCCATATTATTCCTTCTTTTGGGGCATTCAGATTTCTTCTCTCTCTCAAGCTTAAGCTACCCCATTGTCCTTGTTAATAACATTTTGTACTGGTCTGGGATAAATGTGCATGCCATTTCCTCACAGTACATAGTAATGTATACCTTCATGTTCATGCATGAGACAGGAAATGTAACAATTATCAACCAAACAGTAATGCCACTTGTCATCAAATAAACAATCTGAAAGAAAATGTTAGGAATATATTTCTGTTTCATATTTTCCCATGCCAGTAATCCTAATGATTTCTCACAAGAACATTTGTTATAACAATAATGATTTGTTTTTGACTGTTTCGAAGTGAGTGATAAGCAGGACTTAATTTGAGAAGTTGTGGGAAAATGCTGCAGCAGAACAGAGAGGAAACATTATTCGCTAGAATTCCCTGATTCCCAGCTATGACAAATTGTACAAAAATATTATTTAAATCTCTTTACCTTGTGGAAACAGGTTGTTATTCAATTATTTATTACAAATGATGGGGCTATTAGTGGGAAAAAGCCTTTAAAAAACCTCTGGTAAAGTATCATAGAATACTTTTGGGTGTAAGCAAAGCAAATGATTTTATTGTGGTTGCTGTTGTTAGGCCAGTGAAGCTCAGATTTGGAAAATTCAGCATTAAGCTTCCCATCAAGTTTTTGAGATTGGTGACAAGAATTTGAGCGAATCTCCAAAACATCCTTTCAAAATATGCAGCACAGATCAAAACTATTCCACAAATAATTCACTGCCCAGTTAAGAAACAGAATACCTAGTGTGTGAACTCACAAGTCTAAGTTTGTGAACATAATTACAAGAAGAATAACCCAACAGAGAAAAAAAGGGAATAAATAAACACTTACCATGTACAATAATTGAATGAAAGAAGAATAATACAATGAGCTGAGGCCCAGTTGTGGCAGATCCAGTTTCTAAGCAGAGCTGAAAGTAATCAGAGAATTGGGCTGATTCATCCCTCAGGGAAGAGGGTGCCACCCATACTGAGCCTATATAAACTCAGACCAGGCAGCACAAATCTTCCTGGGCCTTGTTATGCCTTTGTCCTCTTTGGAAGACCTAAAACTGACTCCTTTCCTTGAACCTCTGGCTTGGACCCCCTATCTGTTTCTACATTATCTTGTTTCAATTACTTCTAACCTTGCCTTGGACCTCCCATCCTGGATCATCTACAGTCTTTCACCACAGCCTCATCTCAGTACTAGGTTTACTATTCTGTACTAAGACTGATATCAAGCTTTGAATTGAGCTTCCATTACAGTATACTCCTGACCAGCATGGTCCCCTTAGATGGACTGCTTATTGCCAAGGCAACCCTTACAAATAGCTTATAGAAAACGTTGGGATCCTGCTTCTGCTAGCTTTTTGCTAGCATAGCAAAAAAACATTGCTATGATGAAAGATGTTCAACAGAGACTTACTGTGCCAAGAAGTGGATTTTAATGCTCAGATTCTGACAGAGCAGGTGTAAAAAGTTTTTTGCAAAACTTAGGTACTCTTCTACAGGAAGTAATTGTTACAAAAGTCAGGAATGCCCGTTTGTGGTGTACAGCAGTTTGGGGAAGGTATAGGCAGGACTGTAGCAGATAAAATAAGGAGTACAGGGTGAGAGAAGAAAGTGGAGCAGCAGAGTCGTGAAGGGGATCAGAGTGCCACTCACTGGAGTTCCAGGGTCATGAATGCTGCATGCCCCAAATGGCTGGGGGGGCACAGTGAGCTCCCACAGGTGATGGCAGTGCTGTTGGCAGTGGGACTGTGGTGGTGGCAAATGAGGAGCTCCTGAAGATGGCCATGGCGCTGACGACAGTAGGAGGAGTGGGGGGTGGCAAGCACCGACTGGTGGTCAGTGACCACCTGCAGCCAGTGGCAGCGGCCAGCGGCCAGCAGCAATTGCAGATCGCTCACCAATGCCAGTGGTGGTGGCGGTGGGGGGGGGAGCAGCGACTGCTCAAAGGCACCACCAGCAGTGTCGGTGCACTGCCATGCTCGAGGGTGTACCCCCTATGCGTCGCTAATGTGCAGGTTTGCCTGACTCAGTGGAGTTCAATTTGTACCACCCCTGGAAAGAAAGGTGCCCCCCCACTGGTTTAGGTTACTGTGTTTAGTAAGTGCAGTGAGTATGAGCTTTTCACAGACTGCAGTTGTTGGCGTAAGATTCCTAACACTACAACAACTAGTAATTCAGCTAAGTCAGTGTCCTGCCTACAGATTTTATTAAGCATGTTTTTAAACATAGTTTTTTGAATTAAAGCATTTAGTGAAATACTAATCACAAGTATATATTTATTCTCAGTAAGGAATAGCAGATTAGGAAAGGGATTGTGACAATCAGCGAGTCAACCAGTCAATCCATCTCTCAGTTTTTTTCACTACTCCAGGTGTTTCAAGAATTGTATGTTAGGAAGTAACATGCTTATAAAAATAAACTAGCTTTTCATTAAGATAATTATCTGCAGATATTGCTGTGGCAATTAGCATCCTAATCATATGCATGAGGACTGACTTCCTATTGCCTCTCCCAAATTTTTTTCCACCTGTCTTTCTTCCTTCAAGCTCCAAGAAGTTCACTGTATCTTTCCTTTTGATAATCTATATTGTTTTTGTGTTTTCATTTTTGTTTTTTGTATACATATTTGCCACTTGCCAAAACCAGTTATTACTAACACAACAACCACTTTGGATTAGATCTATGAATGAACAAAGACACCACAATTGTCAGTGTGCAGAAGTTATTTTTCTAGAAGTCCTTCTACCTAGACCTAACTTAGGTCCAGTGATGGGATCCCAAGCCAGCCAAGACATGAAGATGCAAACTTCTCTTGACCCAAGCTAACAATTAAAAGGACCTCAAAATTTATGAATAAAAGGGCTGACATTAATAATTAGGGAAACACACTACAACAGATGTAAGGAAGACAGAACATAAAATAAAGGGTTTAAACATGCTAACTCCTAACATTTCACTTTTGAACCTGGCCACTGGTTACTTTTGAGTCCCCAGCTGGTTTCAGGGGCAGACAGGAATCATCACTGCCTTCCTGGTGAAACTCCCCCTTGTCCCCAGAGGACTTGGCTTCTCTGCTGGCCCTCAGCAGATTGTCTCTGCCTCACTACTCCAGCCCTCTCAGCTGTAGAGCCCAGCAGACTCCCTCCATTTCCACTCTCTAGAGCTTCACACCAGCCGCTTCAGTGTACTCCAGCAGGCCACATGCTCTCATGCTCTCTGGCTCCTCTTTTTATATCTCCTCCCCTCAGCTTGTAGAAAGACCTGGAGTTCTTAGGCGAGGGGCCCTTCCAGCACCATCCAGAAGGCACAGTGCCATGCGCCATGCAGCACTCAACCTCTTTGCAGTACAGCTATGAGCCCTTTCATCACCAGAACAAAAATCCATCCAACAATAATTTTCATTAGAGAATGTCAAAACCAATAGCAACACATAATTGTCATAGATCTCCCTTCTGATACAAACTCAGCAGGGATTTTTTTCTCAACAAAGCCATGCTGGAGTGTTTGTCCTGGAAGCATTCTTTGTTGACAGCATTGCAACTTGGTTGTTCTTTTTTTTTTTTAGTTTCAATACATGTCATATTTTGCAACACACTCCTTCGCATCAGTTTTGAATTCTATCCCTTCATGCTCTGTAACCATTTCAGTGGGGCATGCTTTGTATACACTGTAAAATGTTGGCCATACAAATATAGTTGCCATTTCCTTAAGGCTAAAACAATTTCCAAACCCTTTTTTCTTGACTGTGGCATAATTTATTTACCTTGGTGACAGTTTTGTTTTGGTTTTTTTTTTGCTTAAGTAGGCCACTGTCATCCTTCTTTTTCAAGCCAGTATCTAGGCCAATGTCTGGAGCATCCATAAACAAGGCAAAGGGCCTAGAAAAGTTAGGGGTCATCTGTAGGAGTTCACTTTTCTGAGCTTGTTAAAAATGTATCGAATGCCTGTTGGCAAGTTCCAGTTCAGCATACTCTGTTCATTTTACCTTCTCATACAAGTCTGTCAAGAGGGCAGCAATGGAGCTAATGCTGGGTACAAAACCCCTGTAAAATCCCAAAAAATGCATAAAAGATTGTACCTTCTTTTAGTATTCGGAACGCACCAGTTTTGGATGGCATCAATTTTTTCTGAATCTAGGTGTATAGTCCCAGGTTCTACCTAATATCTCAAGTATTTTGCCTGTGCCACTTCTACGCAGCACTTCTCTGCCTTGATGGTAAAGCCTTCCACCTGGATCCTTGCTAGGACCTGCCCTAGGTATACTAGATGTTCTTTCCACTTTTGGTTGAAAATAATGATGTCACTGATAAATCCAACTGAAAATCACCCAGAGCATTTTGCATCTGATCTACCAGCCTAATGAAAGTTTCAGGGACAATCTACATCCTGAAGGAAGAACAAGGAACTCATAGGGCACACTACAGACAAGTGTGCATTTGAAGTTTGCAGGGCCACAGACTCAATCTGTAGCGCTGCAAACTGCATATGCTACACCTGCAGCCATTAACTGTGCTTCTAATTTGAACCAGGAGATCCCGGTGTAAACAAAAAAAAAAGAGGCAGAAAAAAACAGGATGGAGCGTGTGCCTGCACCAGAGACAGACCTGAGCCTGGAAATCAGAGCCTGGCCTGCCTTTGGCTGGTGGTCAGGCTCTGTGCATCCAGATCACCACCACTGGATCCCTGGGAGCCCCCCAGGACCCTAAGTAAGGTTGCTGGAGCCAGCCCCAGGAGCTGGCTCCAGCTTCCCTGCCCCACTGGTAGCATTTTTTCCACACAAACCCCATGTGCAGGGGCACAAATATGTGCTGCTGCTTTTTCCCCCATGGCAACCACATGCCCCTTTTCATGGGGATGCAGCCATAGAGACCCTTTGAAGTTAAAAAGGCTGATTTCATTTGGGCCTGTTCCTCTAGTCTAAAGGGATCTTCCAGTATCCCTCAGTTGGGCCCTTGTGGTTGTATCATACTTTGTTCCCCAACTTTATCAATAAATTCATCCATTCAGGGCATAGGGTATGTATCCAACTCCATGAGTAAGATCTATTTTCTGTTATCTGCACAAAATCAAATCTCCACCATCTGCTGCTGGAACCAGTATCACTGGGGAAGACTATAGGCTTTGAGATGGCCTAATGATGCCCATATTCCTCATCTCTTGGATCTC